>NC_067495.1:30380992-30515606 GCF_947179515.1 Apodemus sylvaticus
CCAACCCACCCCAAAATGTATATGAGACCTTGTCCATAAGAAATAAAGCATCAAAGATCATCTGAGAACATCTGTCATATAAGAGCTGTAATACTTTTGGAGGAAGAGTGTTCTCTCCTGAAGCTTTCATTGCTTGGAGGTGTTTGAGCCTACCATGGTCACTTCCTGACCTTAGCTCCTTGCCCCCAGCGCCCCACGAATATCCAAGTTCCCCTTACTGGCTCTTAGCCTCGGTCAGACTCCCCCACTTCCTTTTAGAAAGTGCAATTCTTGGGTCAGTCTAGCAAGGCCAGACCTCTGTAGATTTCCACAGACAGCATCCCATACACAGACTTGCACTAGGTATTTTGGGTACATAGTTAATAGTGTGATTCCTTATGAAGTTTTCAGACATCCTTACTGTTATTTTACCCTACCTCATTAGAGCCCTCCAATTATCCCGTTTTTCTCTTTAGATCACTTATACTCTACTATTTCCCTCTATTGATCCTCCACCGTCTCACCCATGCAATGGTCCCCTTTTACTTTCTTGGTTTCTGCAGTCACTCTAGGTGGGAACTAGGAGCCTGGATGAGAAAGAACATGTGAAGTTTGCCTTTCTGCATATGGGTTGTATCATTTAATATGATCTTTTCTAGTTCAATCCATTTACAGGGCTAGACTCTGGAGAAGAAAGTGGAGGGTCTGACTAGATGGAGAGGCTGCAGGTGACATGTACTTATTTTGCATGTAATTAAAAGAAAGCTTATGGATGCAATTGGCCTATCCCAGAACCCTGTGACAGCTTTCTGCTACTTGATGGAAATTTCTACACACTGCTAAGCTGGCAGATCTGTTCTGGACTTTGAGATTGTGAAAAGTAGGATCACTGACATGTAAAACTAATCTCTCTCTCTCTCTCTCTCTCTCTCTCTCTCTCTCTCTCTCTCTCTCTCTCTCTGTGTGTGTGTGTGTGTGTGTGTGTGTGTGTGTGTATTTCTCTGAAAAATATTTATTTGGTCTGCCCAACATACTTCTAGTTAATAAACTTGAACCAGGCAGATCTGTAACTTCAGTACTTGGGAGACTTGTAATTCAAGGTTATCTGGGCTATATATCAATATCCTATCAAAGAAAAAGGAGGAGTAAAGGAAGGAAGGAAGGGAGGGAATAAAAACAGGGGGGAAGATTAACCAAAGGGGTAAAATTCTGACCAAGAGGCAAATAAATGTCAGGCCAATGAGTTCATTAATCACATCCAATAATTTAGACAACCACAATGAAACAACAAGTCCACAGAAGAATATGTCACCTGTTGGTCATTTTGTCACCAGGAGGAACCAAATGTACCAGGAATAGACATAGACAGGAACCAAAATCAAACTTACCTCTATAAGCACTATACTTGGATTGGAAGAATGAAAAAAATAAGGGGATGTTTCTTAATAAGAGTTTTATTGCTATAAAGAGATACCATGACCAAGGCAACTCTTACAAAGAAAAACATTTAATTGGGACTGGCAAACCATTTCAGAGGTTTAGTCCTTTATCATCATGGAGGGAAGCAAGGCAGTGTGCAAGCAGGCTTTGAGCTGGAGGAGCTGAGAGTTCTCCATCTTGATCCACAGGCAGCAGAAGGAGACTGTGTGTCACACTGGGTGGAGCTTGAGCACAGGAGACTTCAAAGCCCACCCACACAGTGACACACTTCCATCAAAACCATGCCTACTCCAGCAAGGCCATACTTCCTAATAGCGCTGCTGCCATGAGCTTAGCATTCAAACATGAGTGACTATGGGGGCCAAACCTATTCAACCCCCCCCCCCCCAGAATGTATTAAAATATTTTACTTCAATAAATATAGGACATAATCAGATATAAGATACATCATAATTTTATGCACCATAAAGATATAAAAACACCATGAAGCTAGATGTGGTGGCACATTTCTCTATTCTCAGTATTTGGCCATTGAAGGCAGGAGGATCCTGCGTTAAAAGCTAGAGTGGCTACATTGCAAGCTCCAGACCTACCTTGTCTACACAATGATGCACAAATGATGATATACAAAGTAACAAAAGTAAATAAATAAAACCTTTCAATTAAGCAGCCTAAAACTAGTATCTTTTAAAGACTTCTTTCCTCATTGAATGATCTGACTTTGACTTAAGTTGATACAGTTGTTCTTTTTCCTCATATACCATCCTGACGCTTATATTAAAATGTTCAAATTTCAGTCTTCTGAATGAGTTCCACTTGAAATGACAGACAGCTGCACCACACAGACTCAGCCTCCACACCACGAAAAGGATAAACTTACATTGTTGTCTTGGGGTCGGGAGGAGGGTTGTATTGCAAATTGCTGATGTCAATTCTCCACATGATGGAGCTTGCTGTTTTCCAGATTTGTACTTGAAGGGCTGAGATCTTCCGTTCAAGAGCTCAAGTTGGCATGTGAGTGGGCAATGCCCACTGCATAGCTGCCATCACTTAATGTGCACAATGTACATTATTGCAGTAATGAGGTGAATGGTAGAAGGAAAGGTTCCTAGAATTGATGGAGTCAGGATTCAGATTATGTAGATTTCCACACTCTTATTATCCAAAAACAATCAAACAAATAATAACATCTCATTGTCGATTTAGAGGTCATTGTTTTTATCTTTGAAAAAAAATAGTGAGTTTCATTGGATGTGTTCTCATGAGGCCTCAGAGTTGGTTTCTTTGAGAGCAGGTTTGAGAACTATTTTCTCTCAGGAGAGATGACACACAGGCTTAAAAACTCAGCAGAACCTTGATCTCTAAAGTAATAAGTGAAACCACCACCACACTGTGATATGAGTTAATCTAGTTTTACTGTGGCAGCATGTATCATATTTTGTGGAGGTTCAGTTATATTCTTCCCATTTAGGAACGGTGGTGAAAGGACAAACTGATGTTTTTAAATTGTTTTTTAAATTAGCCAGCATGGTTCACTTGGTATTTGCTGAGCCTTCAAAGTTATGATTCACTGTAAAGCTCTGGCAATAATAGAAGATCCCAAAGAAAAGGTTTTGAATGCTGAAAAAAAATTTCAGCTGAAATTCCATAAATATTTATGTCACATTACTCTGTGACTATGCATCTGACACCTGAGCTAAGAATAACTAGCTTCAAGTATCAGGAGCCAGACACTCAATAAATCTCAATTTCAATTCTGACCTGTAATTAAACTTTAAAATCACAAAGTCTTTTCTTGGGAACATACATGCTTTTTTTGGACAGGGGCTGGGGAGGGGCAAGGCGGGAAGGAACAAATGGAAAGTATGACATCAATAAAAGAGGACACAGAAAACAGAGGCACCAAATGGAATCCCAGAATAATGTCCTTTCCCATCTACAAATGGAGTCTACATTCATGGGCTGTCAAATGGAATAGCTGACTTAAAAGGATGTGAGACACTTTAGATGGTGACCTCACGACAGATTTCCCCAAGGCACACATGGATGGTTAGTCTTCACCTAGGGATTGAATATGGTGAAAGGTCAATGACAGAAACTGCTGTGTCTTTGAAGTGCTATAGAGCCCAGTATATTACAGTCAGCAGTCAACAGCATCATTGCTTCAGGTGCCAAGTAGAGTTTATTAGCTGTGATTTTATGAGATAGTGAAAGAAGCTGAAATACTTCTGTGCAGCTATAGAAAAGTGTAGCATGGAGGCCAAGAATCATTATCAGTTGTTGGAGTGTTGACAATGGAGTCTTCTGAAAACTGTTGCTGTTTGCATAAATATTAACATGGAAGCCATTTGGTTCTTTGACATAGAAGCTACTTTTCTTTTTTTTATTTTGTTAAAAAGATGTGCCTTTACGTGTCACAAATTACTGATCAAAATATTGTGTATTTGTGGGGGGATGCATGAGTGATTCTAGCAGAGGAAAAAGTGGGATAGAGAGCTAAACACACATGATCTCCTGTGCCTGTTCAAGGAATCTTGATCTAGTCATACCATCCCAGCCTCCATATGAAATGGCTCCCAGAAAACGAGTAAGACCAAACAAAGACATCTGCATCCATTCTCTAGAGTGAATTCACAGACATCTTTGTGGGCTCTGTCTTAACTTCCCCTGCTCTCTCCCATCCAGGTCCTGGTTGTAATATATATTATTCCACTCAACTAGGTCCATGTCTTTCAAAATACCTTCAGGACCTTTCTAAAAGATACTGTCTAAGATACTTTTCAGGGGCATATTTTTGCCTTCTATAAATAGGCAGAATTCCATAGCAAATAAATCTAGAGCCTTACATTATATGTGAAGGTGGTAGATTTACAGTGAAATATGTTGACCTGCATTCTGCCAAAAGTTTGCCAGCTTTTCCAAATTCAGCTAATTCAGATTAATTCTTTTCCTGTCCAAAACTTCCATATAAAGTAAAATATCCATATGTATAATTAAGATCTTTTCATGGTATGAAAAAATGATCTAATTCTTCCAAATAATTAAGTGTTTGAAAAGCACAGGATGGTCCTAAGGGCCTGGGAGCAAATAGAGTCGATTGCACCCCCATGAATGGAGATCAGGGTATAGACAAGGAGGGCATTGCCAAAATTTCCCTCAAGTTGCCTACTGAGTATATCACTGCAAAACTGTTCCTTTGGCACAAGTATTCCCTCCCTGCCTCATCTCTACAACATATGTCTGTGTCTGTACAGAGGGCGCAGAGAGAAAGCACATCAGCACGATAACTGGCTGCCAAGCAGATAAAATGCTCACAAGAATGGATGAGTCCGGGTTGTTACAGTTGGCCAGACCTTTCAGCATTGTTCTGACCCTGTTTATATCTAAATCAGCACTGTCCAAAACAAACACAATGCAAGCCATGTAGATAACTTTCAATGTCTTAGTAACCATGTTCTAAAATGTCCAAAGAAATATTAATAATGTAGTTTATTAAGCCCTACAATCTAACATATCATCTATTCAGTATGCAATTAATAGTAATAAATTACTATACTACGTTGAATGTTTTCCATAGCAAGTGCTTGAAATCAGTCTTTTTGACTCTCTCCAAGCACATTTTGGTTGGAACTAGCCATATTTCACACGCTCAAGGCTATTGGCTTCAGTATTAGACAACCCTCTTGCCTCCTGTAACAAAGCAAACTGAAGTCCAGAACCTCAGCTAATTCATTGGAAACATAAGGTTACTAGATATTCTATTTGTCTGTTTGAAAGGGAGAGCTAGCTTTTTCAAATTTGAAGTGTGCTATCCCAATCTATTGTAGGGTTTTTTATTCTTGTAAATTTTTTCTCCAATTTAAAAAAATTAAAATAAATGCACAGGACTGTCCTGATTAATTTTTATTGCCAACTTGGCACAATCAAGAGACACCTGGGAAGAGGGACTCAACTGAAGGAGAGAACCCAGATCAGACTGGCCTGTGGCCATATCTATAGAGGAATTGATTGTTGATTGATATGGAAGGTCCCAGACTACTATGTTTGGTCCTACCCTTGGGCAGGTGTCTTAGGATGTATGAGAAAGCTGGCTGAGTGTGAGTCAGGAAGAGCACACCAATAGCACTGTTTCTCCAAGGTTTCTGATTCAGTTCCTGCCCCCAGGAAAATGCCTAGTTTATCTATCCTGATCTCTCAATGATGGACTGTAACTTATAAATGTAATCTGGCTTTCTTCTTCTTCCTCCCCAGTGGGACTGGATTGCGACATCCTCACTTAAACCCTTTCACTTGTTAACCTTCTTGAGTTTTGTAGATTGTATCTTGGGTATTCTGTGGTTTTTTGGCTAATATCCACTTATCAGTGAGTACATACCATGCATGTCCTTTTAGGTCTGAGTTACCTCACTCAGGATGATATTTCTAGTTCCATCAATTTGCCTGCAAAGCTCATGATGTCCTCATTCTTAATAGCTGAGTAGTATTCCATTGTATAAATGAACCTCATTTTCTGTATCCATTCTTCTGTTGTAGAACATCTGGATTGTTTACAGCTTCTGGCTATCACAAATAAGGCTGCTATGAACATAGTAGAACATGTGCCCTTGGGATGTGGTGGGGCATAAGGCCAAGAGTGGTACAGCTGGGTCCTTAGGTAGAACCAATTTTCAGAGGTACCTCCAGATTGATTTCCAGAGTTGTTGTACCGGTTTGAAATCCCATCAACAATGGAAGAGTGTTCCTCTTTCTCCACATCCTCACCAGAATCTGCTGTCACCTGAGTTTTTTGAAAAGCATGTTCTTTTATTGAAAAAGGAAACAAAAACTCTTTATGATAAAATTGAAGGTTTACATGGAAAATCTTTCTGAAAAAAATAGAAGAGATATATAGAAAAACATCTTAAATTTTCATGGAACAAAAGAATAAAGTGGTAGACATAAAAACATTGCTAAATTAAAGTGGCTGGTTATAAAATCAACTCAAGCAAATCAGTAGCCTTCCTATACTCAAAGGATAAGCAGGCTGAGAAAGAAATTAGGGAACTGACACCCTTCACAATAGCCACAAACAGTATAAAGTACCTTGGGGTGACTCATACCAAACATATGAAAGATCTGTATGACAAGAACTTCAAGACTCTGAAGAAGGAAATGGAAGAAGACCTCAAAAAATGGAAATACCTCCCATGTTCATGGATCGGCAGGATTAATATAGTTAAAATGGCCATTTTGCCAAAAGCAATATACAGATTCAACGCAATACCCATCAAAATCCCAACTCAATTCTTCACAGAGTTAGAAAGAGCAATTCTCAAATTCATCTGAAATAACAAAAAACCCAGGATAGCTAAAACTATTCTCAACAAAAGAAATTCTGGGGGAAATCAGTATCCCTGACCTCAAGCAATACTACAGAGCAATAGTGTTAAAAACTGCATGGTATTGGTACAGTGACAGACAGGCAGATCAATGGAACAGGATTGAAGATCCAGAAATAAACCCACACACCTATGGCCACTTGATCCTCGACAAAGGAGCTGAAAACATACAATGGAAAAAAGATAGCCTTTTCAACAAATGGTGCTGGTTCAACTGGAGGTCAGCATGCAGAAGAATGCAAATTGATCCATCCTTGTCTCCTTGTACTAAGCTCAAATCCAAATGAATCAAGGACCTCCACATAAAGCCAGACACTCTGAGGCTAATAGAAAAGAAACTGGGGAAGACCCTTGAGGACATCAGTACAGGGGGAAAGTTCCTGAACAGAACACCAATAGCATATGCGCTAAGATCAAGAATTGACAAATGGGACCTCATAAAATTACAAAGTTTCTATAAAGCAAAGGACACCATCAAAAGGACAAATCGGCAACCAACAAATTGGGAAAAGATCTTCACCAACCCTACATCTAACAGAGGGCTAATATCCAATATATACAAAGAACTCAAGAAGTTAGACCCCAGAAAACCAAATAACCCTATTAAAAAATGGGATACAGAGTTAAACAAAGAATTCTCACCTGAAGAACTTCGGATGGCGGAGAAGCATCTTAAAAAATGCTCAACTTCATTAGTCATCAGCGAAATGCAAATCAAAACAACCCTGAGATTTCACCTCACACCAGTCAGAATGGCTAAGATTAAAAACTCAGGAGACAGCAGGTGTTGGCGAGGATATGTAGAAAGAGGAACACTCCTTCACTGCTGGTGGGGTGGCAAACTGGTACAACCACTCTGGAAATCAGTCTGGCGGTTCCTCTGAAAACTGGGCATGTCACTTCTGAAAGATCCTGCTATACCACTCCTGGGCATACACCCAGAGGATTCCCCAGCATGTAATAAGGATATATGCTCCACTATGTTCATAGCAGCCCTATTTATAATAGCCAGAAGCTGGAAAGAACCCAGGTATCCCTCAACAGAAGAATGGATGCAAAAAATGTGGTATATATACACAATGGAGTACTATTCAGCCATTAGAAACAATGAATTCATGAACTTCTTAGTCAAATGGATGGAGCTGGAGAACATCATACTAAGTGAGGTAACCCAGACTCAAAAGGTCAATCATGGTATGCACTCACTAATAAGTGGATATTAACCTAGAAAACTGGAATACCCAAAACATAATCCACACATCAAATGAGGTACAAGAAGAATGGAGGAGTGGCCCCTGGTTCTGGAAAGACTCAGTGTAGCAGTATAAGGCAAAACCAGAACAGGGAAGTGGGAAGGGTTGGGTGGGAGAATAGGGGGAGGGAAGAGGGCTTATGGGACTTTCAGGGAAATGGGGGACCAGAAAAGGGGAAATCATTTGAAATGTAAATAAAAAATATATCAAATAAAAAAAACTTTGCTAAATTAATTGAAAAAAGAAGTAGAAAAATTTTATGATAGAAGTGAAGATTCATGTGAAAATATTTCTGATAAAATTGTAGAAAAATATGTTAAAATTGAAAATTGTCATGGAAAAATTTTATATAGGTATAATAATGGTAGGCATAAAAGTATTCCTATGTTGATTAAAAGTGGAATTATAAACATTTCTGATCAAGTTGAAGATTTACCTGGAAAATATTTCTGATGAAATTCAAGAAATATATAGAAAAACATGTTAAAATTGACTATTTCATAAAAAAATATACAGATAAAATGAGTTTTTGATCTTAGTCATCTGACTGGTGTGAGGTGGAATCTCAGGGTTGTTTTGATTTGTATTTCCCTAATAACTAAGGATGCTGAACATTTCTTAAGTTCTTCTTAGCCATTTGAGAATAAAGCAATCACAGGAGGATAGAGAGGGAGGCACCTGGGTGGGAAAGGAAACAGGTAGGGGAAGAGGGTAACCTGATCTGGTATTGGGTGGGGGGAAAGGACTGAAGCCTTGAGGGCCAGCAGAAGGAATGGAAACAGGCAAACTGGGAGGTGGGAGGTAGGGAGGACCCTCCAGAATGCACCAGAGACCTGGTAAGTGAGAGACTGTCAGGACTCAAAGGGAGGGACCATAGATGAAATTCCTGACAGTGGGGAGAGGGAACTTGTAGAGTACACCTCCAGCAGAAAGACAGGGCAGCAAGTGGAGGTATGGGGTTGCCATCCCCCAGTCAAAAACTCTAATCCAGAATTGTTCCTGTCTGAAAGAACTGCAGGGACAAAATTGGAGAAGAGACTGAGGGAAAGGAGGTCCAGTGGCAGGCCCAAATTGGGATACAGCTCAAAGGGAGGCTCCAAGACCTGACACTATTACTGAGGCTATGGTGTGCTTACAAGATCCTAGCATGGCTGTCCCCTGAAAGGCCCAACTAGCAGCTGAAAGAGTCAGTTGCAGATATTTACACCCATTAACCATTGGCTAATGGACAGAAGCTGCTGACTCCTCTGGTGGTTGAATTAGGGAAAGGCTAGAAGAAGCTGAGGAGGAGGGCGACCCCATAGGAAGATCAGCAGTCTCAATTAACCTGGACTCCCGATCACTCAGACACTGAGCCATTGACCAGGCTGCATACACCAGCTGATATGAGGCACCTAACACATAGACAGCAGATGGCTGCTGGGTCTGGATTCAGAGAAGATGCACCTAAACCCTCAAGAGACTGGAGACCCCAGGGAGTGGAAAATTCTAGTGGGGTTGCGGGTTTGGGGTGGGGACATCCTTGTGGAGATGAGGCAGGGAGGTATGGGATGTGGAACAGTGGGAGGGTGAACAAGTAGGGGAATAAAGTCTGAACTGTAAAAAAAAATTAAAGAATAAACAAACAAACAAACAAACTGAAAAAAGAAAGGTAAGCCAGAAAAGTCTCTCCTTCACCAAGTTGCTTTGAACAGTATTTTATTACAGCAACAAAATGTAAACTAGAATATCTATACATTGTCAACCTACCTAGGTTCTTTCATAAGACTGAAAAAACACGCCTATTTCTCAGATTGTACACTGACATATCTTATTGGTGGATAGAGAATTTGAAAACCTTGAATTTATTAAATCTATGTATCATTTTTAGAAATATATCAAAATGGACAGACATATCATACTTTATAAAGTAACTCACTCAGTTGTCTGTCAGTGGAATCAGGACCTTTCATGGACATGCCATGCTTTATATTTCTAACTCTACAATCACTAATTTTCTCACCAAATGACACGTTAACAAATGAATAGCAGATGTCAGTCACAAATTCCACTTTTGGATTTCAGTAATGTTCTTGAACTACCTATATTCGGGGGCAATGAAAGGCATATGGAACTAAAATGGGCAAGGAAGCACCTTGATCAGACAGATAGCCACCTAGGTCTGCTGTGAAACTCTGGAGAGATTGGTTACCACCCAAGGGTAAGCATTTGGTGGTGGGAGCAAAGAAGCTTTGAAATACAGCTCTGTGGTCTACACTAAGTTATGCAGGACACGGTGTTCCCATGGATACAACCAGCAGTTGCTCTAACTGTCTCCATTATAGTGGCCTGTTTAGGAGATGTAAAGGATTTTCATTTCTCTTTCATAATGAGCCTTGTCAGCCTTTGCCATATCTTCAAATTTCCCCTTTTCTTTAGCAGACATGGTCTTCCACCTCCCTGGGCACTTCTTGGAGAACTCTGAGAAGTTGACAGAAGCATCCTGGTGCTTCTTCTTGTGCTCCTCCTGGCAGGCTTGCACAAAGAATGCACATGAGGACAATTTGCCTCTCGGCTTCTCAGGCTCTCCTCTGCCCAGGTTTAGTTGATTTTCCTCTGTGAGGCACAGAGTTGCCCAGTGCCCGTCCGGCTCTCGCTTACCCTGGCGCTGTCTCTGTGGAGCTCAGTGTAAGGCTGTGTAAGATTTGTTTTTAAACTGTACAGTGTCTCTTTTTGTATAGTTAACACACTATCAAATGTGTCTTTAGATAGCCCTGTCCTGGTGGTATTTTCAGTAGCCACTAACCTTGCCTGGTACAGTCTGGGGGTTGTAAATTGGCATGGAAATTTAAAGCAGGTTCTTGTTGGTACACAGCACAAATTACTTATATGGGGACAGTAGTTTTGATTTTTTTTTGTTTTTTTCTTTTGGTTTTATTTTGGGGTTTTATTTTTTCATCTTCAGTTGTCTCTGATGCAGCTTATACGAAGGTAATTGTTGTTCTGTTAACTGAATACCACTCTGTAATTGCAAAAAAAAAAAAATGCGGCTGTTTTGTTGACATTTTGAATGCTTCTAAGTAAATACATTTTTTTAAAAAGGAGATGTAAAGGAAAAATTATAAAGATGTGAAAGAAATCTAGGTCACTTCCTATTTAAAAAAAGAGAAGAGGAAAAGTTTTTTTTTTTTTACTATAAATATTCTAAGATTAAAAATAAGAAACTGGTTCATTAATAAGGAAAATGTACCAAAACAAAAGTCTGTGTTAAGAAGAACTATTCCTCCAATAAAGTATAAATTCTCTCTACAGAATCTTAGCATCCCTATGCCGCCAGACTAACGTGGACATTGGCAGTTGCTGAGGGCTAAGCATTCCTTCATCAGAATGTCAAGTTCTAGAACCTTATCTGTGGAATTCACTGGAAATCCAAGTCTGGTACATAGTAAAGGCTCAGGAAACATGCATTAATCCACTAGACTTCTACTTCTTTCTGAAGCAGCTTTTTCTATTCATGGACATCTAGTGTTTAAATTACTGATATTTATTTTTAGAGCATGTGGGGGTGAGGGGTGTGTATTTATGTGTGTGTACAGAGAATCCACTTGTCTCACTCTTGCACACCAGTGTTGGAATCACAGGTATAAGATGCCGTGCCCAGATTTTACATGGGTTCTAGAGATCCAAACTTAAACTTGTACAGCAAGCACTTCACTCAACCACCACTCCAGCAAATATTGTAAATATTTTAAAACACAGTAATTGTGGTTATTTTTAAAGGATCTTTATCTTCTAGAAAGACATTTGATTTGTAGATGTACATTACTGAGGCTCAGTAGTAGGTGGTGATACTCTTCTTTCTGCTCTTATCTGGGTTTAAAATTGTTCACAATGAAAAAGAACCATGCACTCAAAAAATTAAAAAAGTAGAACCTGAATATGATCTAGCATTCCTACTAGTTGGTGCATACCCAAAGGAAATGATATCAATATAGTTAAGAGACACTTATACTCCTGTATTCATTGCAGTGCTATTCACAATAGCCAAGAAATAGAAGCTACTTTAATTGTCAGCTTACAAATTCATGGAAAAATATCGTACATATACACCATGGAACATTATTTGACCATAAAAACAAATAAAAATCTTATTATTTGTAACACAGATACAGTAAGAGATCACTATGTTAAAGAAAATAATTCAGGAAAACAAAATGGAGAACCTTTTGATCGCACTCATTTGTAGAACATAGCAAAATTGAGCTAATAGTATTTAACAGAACTAGGAAAATTAGGAGAGTAGAAAGGCATGGAAAAAGTTAGTCCATGGATACTAAGCAACAGAAATAAATAATAAGTTCTGGTATTCTACCGCATATTAAAGTGACCATAGATAATAGTAATGTAATATAATATGCATTTCAAAAACAAGCTTAACAAACAGCTTTTGAATACTGTCACAACAAAGAAATGTGTTTGAAGAGATAAAGAAAAGCTATTCAAGATTGTTTAATTACAGAATTCATCTGAGTTCTGACTCATTAAAAATTACTGTAAAACTAGGAAAGAGATAATAGTATATAGTATTTTCTAAATTAATGTGAACTGAGAGCCTTTTAGAATAGAATTTTATGGAACACTGAAAAATGCTGATTGAGTTTGAGGGCAATTTCGCATCCATACTGAGAGCAATTTATAGCTATCCCTATTGGTTAATTTATAGCTCTTCCCCCCCCCCCCCCCATTACTGCTGGGATTGAACCTATGTGTACACTAGACAAGCACTTTCCCACTGAACTATATATACATCAACAGTCCTTAATTTGGAGCTTTCAATCAACACAAAAAATCTAGATTTTTTTATAAAGGCATGTGTCCATCATCTCATCAGTCACTGATATGCATTTATTCTTATTCTGCATTTGGTCCAGTGTCTAATGCTCTAAATTGAAATGATGCCATTCATATTGTGCCTCCCTTCATCTGAACATTCTAATCTGGGGGACTAGCTGCCTCCAAGGTAACTTTCAGAGAGGCCTTCCTATCATTAAACTCCTCGAGCCATTTGTTTTATGTGACACTAAAGATCTGATCTTGTTCTGGAATTTGTAATCCTGGCCAGGCATTCCCTGAATTTTCCTGTTACCCAAGAGCCATCTCCAGCTGTCCAGTTCATTCTAGTCCTGTCTATTTCCCAGAACCTACAAGACTCTCATGTTAATTCTATCTCTTCTCTGTGTCCTCCAAAAGACACTTCTAGCAAAGCCTTTCTCACTTGGGTTTTCTGTAGTTATTTCACAGATAACAGTCTCTGCATCTCCCAATCATTATTTTCAGCCATAAATAGCTATCTGGTGAAATTTGTTGGTTAGACCTGTTTACCTTCAGTTTCTGTGTGCCTTCCCAGTATCAAGTCAGAAACAGAACCAGAGAACTGGTATAAATACCTTATAAATTTTCCTATCAAAATATTAAAGTAGAGGAGGCCTTAGTGAATCCATTTGGCTGAACCCTAATTATTTCCCTATCAGTGAGTATTTCTTGGTTAAATAATATTCTGGGGTTGTTTTATAGGATACCAAGTATTTGTCCTTGTAGGGACTTTTTATTCAGAAAATCTTATATTGTAGTATATATTTAAATAGTTAGGCTCAAGTTATGTATATTTAATTAAAGATAATAATAGGAAAGAATTCCAGATTTATTTTCATAAATTTTTATTGAAAATTTTACTTAGAAATTATTTAAATATACATACAAATGAAAACCTAATGTTCATATATTTGCTCTAAAATGTACTGTCAGTCCCAATTGAACATAAAAATATCAGGTGGTTAAAATATTGAGTTCTTTCATTTTTCCCTCATGATTTATAGATATAAATTTCTCCCTCGAGGCAGAAAAAAATCAAAGAAATGGATGCATTAAATATGAGTTAATAAGCCATTAGGAAAATATGAGTTGAGACAACTGAGTCAAGAAATGGGACTTCAAGAAAATAAAATGAGATTTGAATGAATCCAAAGATTGAAAGGATTAAAGAAAGTATGGCAATAATATTTTCAGGTCTAATAATAAGAGATTACAGTTAGCTTTAAATGAAGTGGCAGGTACATTGTTTTAGAATTCAGGAGGGAATAAGTAAAATGATTACCATGCAGGAGTGCCAAAAATCTAAAGTAAGAAGAAAGGCAGCTAGTCATGTATTTGTTCCCTAAGGAAACACACTAGGAAAATACACACAGACAGAAAGACTCTGAGTATGTTCAGTAACGTGGGGAAGGAAGCTCCTTATTTGCTCCATAGTAGCAATCATATTTAATATGACTTTATGATCCTTTGTGGTACTGAGTGTTGAAACATACATCCTTGCACATGCTAAGCAAGCACTCCACCACTGAATTGTGTCACTGGCCCTAAGAACAGTTTATAATATGATCTCAAGAAGGGCATTTTCACCTGAGCTACAATATATGGAAACACACACACACACACACACACACATACACACACACACACACAGAGAGAGAGAGAGAGAGAGAGAGAGAGAGAGATTCATTCTATCATTCTATAAATTCTTATACTATAAAGAACTCTAATACAAATGACCCCAAGGAATTCCCCATATTTTCGTTCATCACCTCAATCAATTATAAATAACTCATTTGTTTCCTTATTGGGATAACTCCTGGTAAATTGGGGGAGAAGATAGAGGTTATTGAAAACATCAAATTCTTAAGTAAAAAGCTCTATTCCTATTGATTACATTAGATTCCTACCAGAATTTCCTCATCATTTGGTTCTTGATTGGGAGTTAGAAAACGTCTGTAAAAGGTTAGTGCATCAGGTGAAAAAAGAGATGCAAAAGATGTCAATATGCTGATCCCCAGAGCCTATATTGAGTGTTTCAATTCATGACTATGATATGTGCTTCCATTTATTTGGGCCTCCCTTGATTTCATATAACACCACATTGTAATTTTTAACCAGTAAATCTTGCTTATGTTTTGTTACATTTATATATTGAAGCTTTTTTGGTGTGATAATACAGAGTTTAACATGTCTGCTCTCTCCTGTTCTTTGTAATTATATAGAAACATAATTTATCTTTATGTGTTGAGTTTATATTCTATGATCTTGTACTCAGTTACTGGGGATTTGGGGGGTTCTTTAGGATTTTTGTTATTGCAGACAATCATGTTCTCAGAAAAAATTCTGCCTCTTCCCCAATCCATGTGCCCTTTATTTCTTTATCCTTTCTTATTGCTGTTGTCAGAATCTCCAGGGTTATGATGAATAAGAGGCATTAATCTGGCTACCAGTCTGAGCGAGGAAGCACTCAGTTTTTCTTCCATCAAGTGTGATGCTCTGTTTGTGGCTTTCATGCATGCCCTTTATCAATCTAAGATGTCCCCTGTGCTTCCTTTTAACCATCCTTCAGAGTTTGTTTTTCTGATCACCTCTTTTAATGAGGTATGCACTCATTGTTCTCTTACAAGCCACCTCCCAAATTGTCTACATTTCCTTTGGCTGTATAAGTAATTTTGAAAGATATAGCTGTTCTGAAAACCATAGTATAGGGTAAAAACATCAAATAAACAATCCTACTAATAAAGAGGCTGAGATAGGAGAAGCATGATTTCAAGACCATTATGTGTCCACAGCAAGACACTGTCATGTACAAAGAAGCAGAAAGTGTATATGGATTGTACAATATTGCAACTATTTCTCCAATTACCAAATTAGAGAGACCACTGGGTGACAGCCAACAAATTTCTAATTCATCAATCGATGTGTTGGTAATATTAATTTTCATATTAAGAGATATTAAGGAAAACTGATTGTTACTTCTTGTTATTTTATTGTTAGAGGTGGAATTATATTTGTGTGGATTTGTTGAAAGATTACTTTCTTGCTTTTTCTATTGTGTAGTTTCCCTCCTTGTGTTGGTGTTTGTCATCTAGACTCCTTTGTCAGGCTGGATTTGTGTAAAGATATTGTATAAATTTGGTTTTATCATGGAATATCTGGATTTCTCCATCTATGGTAATTGAGACATTTGCTGGGTATAGTAGCCTGGGCTTGCATTTGTGTTCTCTTAGGGTCTGTATGAGGTCTGCCCAGGATCTTCTAGCTTTCATAGTCTCTGGTGAGAAGTCTGGTGTAATTCTGATAGGTCTTCCTTTATATGTTACTTGCCC
This sequence comes from Apodemus sylvaticus, assembly GCF_947179515.1. Lineage (NCBI taxonomy): Eukaryota > Metazoa > Chordata > Mammalia > Rodentia > Muridae > Apodemus > Apodemus sylvaticus. The sequence continues at coordinate 30,397,223 of NC_067495.1, forward strand.
TTTTACCCTTACTGCTTTTAATAGTCTTTCTTTGTTTAGTGCATTTGGTGTTTTGATTATTAAGTGACAGGAGGAATTTCATTTCTGGTCCAGTCTATTTGGAGTTCTGTAGGCTTCTTTTATGTTCGTGGGTATCTCTTTCTTTTTTTATATATATTTTTATTTTCTATATTCTTTGTTTACATTCCAAATGATTTCCCCTTTCCCAGATCCCCCCTCCCCATATGTCCCATAAACGTTCTTCTCTCCATCCATTCTCCAATCACCTCCCTCCTTTTTCTCTGTCCTTAGATTCCCTTCCAATGCTAGATCAATCCTTTCCAGGATCAGGACCCTCTCCATACTTCTTCATGGGAGTCATTTATTATGCAATTTGTGCCTTGGGTATTCAGGGCTTCTGGGCTAATTAATATTCACTTATCAGAGATTGCATTCCATGTGTATTCTTTTGTGATTGGGTTACTTCACTTAGGATGATATTTTCCAGATCAAACCATTTGCCTAAAAATTTTGTGAATTCATTGTTTCTAATTGCTGAGTAGTATTCCATTGTGTAAATATACCACATTTTCTGTATCCATTCCTCCTTTGAGGGGCATCTGGGTTCTTTCCAGCTTCTGGCTATTATAAATAAAGCTGCTATGAACATAATGGAGCATGTGTCTTTATTACCTGCCGGGGAATCCTTTGGGTATATGCCCAGGAGAGGTATAGCAGGGTCCTCTAGAAATCTCATGTCCAGTTTTCTGAGGAACCTCCAGACTGATTTCCAAAGTGGTTGTACCATCTTACAGCCCCACCAGCAGTGGAGGAGTGTTCCTCTTTCTCCACATCCTCGCCAACACCTGCTGTCTCCTGAGTTTTTGACCTTAGCCATTCTGACTGGTGTAAGGTGAAATCTCAGGGTTGTTTTGATCTGCATTTCCCTAATGACTAATGATGTTGAGCGCTTCTTAAGGTGCCTCTCGGCCATCTGAAATTCTTCAGGTGAAAATTCTTTGTTTAGATCTGTACTCCATTTTTTAATTGGGTTATTTGGTTCCCTGGGGTCTAACTTCTTGAGTTCTTTGTATATATTGGATATTAGCCCTCTATCAGATGTGGGGTTGGTGAATATCCTTTCCCAATTTGATGGTTGCCATTTTGTCCTTTTAACAGTGTCCTTTGCCTTACAGAAACTTTGTAATTTTATGAGGTCCCACTTGTCAATTCTTGATCTTAGAGCATAAGCTATTGGTGATCTGTTCAGGAACTTTTCCCCTGTGCCCATGTCCTCAAGGGTCTTCCCCAGTTTCTTTTCTATTAGTTTCAGTGTGTCTGGTTTTACATGGAGGTCCTTGATCCACTTGGAGTGAAGTTTAGTACATGGAGATAAGAATGGATCAATTCGCATTCTTCTGCATGCTGACCTCCAATTGATCCAGTACCATTTGTTGAAAAGGCTATCTTTTTTCCACTGGATATTTTTGGCTCCTTTGTCGAAGATCAAGTGACCAAAGGTGTGTAGATTCATTTCTGGATCTTCAATTCCATTCCATTGGTCCACTTGTCTGTCACTGTGCCAATACCATGCAGTTTTTAATACTATTGCTCTGTAGTATTGCTTGAAGTCAGGGATACTGATTCCCCCAGAATTTCTTTTGTTGTTGAGAATAGTTTTAGCTATCCTGGGTTTTTTGTTATTCCAGATGAATTTGAGAATTGTTTTTTCTAACTCTGTGAAGAACTGAGTAGGGATTTTGATGGGGATTGCATTGAATCTGTAGATTGCTTTTGGCACGATGGCCATTTTAACTATATTAATCCTGCCGATCCACGAGCATGGCAGATTTTTCCGTTTTCTGAGGTCTTCTTCGATTTCCTTCTTCAGAGACCTGAAGTTCTTGTCATATAGATCTTTCACTTGTTTGGTTAGAGTCACACCAAGATACTTTATATTGTTTGTGGCTATTTTGAAGGGTGTCATTTCCCTAACTTCTTTCTTTATCTTTTGAGTATAGGAAGGCAACTAATTTGCTTGAGTTGATTTTATAACCAGCCACTTTGCTGAAGTTGTTTATCAGCTGTAGGAGTTCTCTGGTGGAGGTTTTCGGGTCACTTAAGTAGACTATCATGCCATCTGCAAATAGTGATTTGACTTCTTCCTTTCCAATTTGTATCCCCTTGATCGCCTTATGTTGTCTAATTGCTCTAGCTAGAACTTCAAGTACTATATTGAAAAGATATGGAGAGAAAGGACAGCCTTGTCTAGTCCCTGGTTTTAGTGAGATTGTTTCAAGTTTCTCTCCATTTAGTTTGATGTTGGCTACCAGTTTGCTGTATATTACCTTAACGATGTTTAGGTATGGGCCTTGAATTCCTGTTCTTTCCAATACTTTTAGCATGAAAGGATGCTGGATTTTGTCAAATGCTTTTTCTACATCTAATGAGATGATCATATGTTTTTTTTTTCTTTGAGTTTGTTTATGTAGTGGATAGCATTGATGGATTTCCTTATATTGAACCATCTCTGCATCCCTGGGATGAAGCCTACTTGATCATGGTAGATGATCGTTTTGATGTGTTCTTGGATTCGGTTGGCAAGAATTTTATTAAGTATTTTGGCATCAATATTCAGAAGAGAAATTGGCCTGAAGTTCTTTTTCTTTGTTGGATCTTTGTGTGGCTTTGATATCAGCGTAATTGTGCCTTCATAGAACGAGTTGGGTAGAGTTCCTTCTGTTTCTATTTTGTGGAATAGTTTGAAGAGTATTGGTGTTAGGTCTTCTATGAAGGTCTGATAGAACTCTGCACTGAAGCCATCTGGTCCCGTGCTTTTTTTGTTTGGGAGACTTTCTATGACCCTTTTTATTTCTTCAGGTGTTATGGGACTGTTTAATTGATCTATTTGATCCTGATTTAGTTTTGGTGTCGGATATCTGTCTAGGAAACTGTCCATTTCCTCCAGATTCTCTAGTTGTGTTGAGTATAGGCTTTTGTAGTAGGATCTAATGGTTTTTTGAATTTCCTCAGTTTCTGTTGTTATATCTCCCTTTTCATTTCTAAGTTTGCTAATCTGGATACTGTCTCTGTGTCCTTTGGTTAGTCTGGCTAAGGGTTTGTCTATCTTGTTGATTTTCTCAAAGAACCAGCTCCTGGTTTTGTTGATTCTTTGTATGGTTCTCTTTGTTTCTACTTGATTGATTTTGGACCTGAGTTTGACGATTTCCTGCCTTCTACTCCTCCTGGGTGAAATAGCTTCTTTTTGTTCCAGGGCTTTCAGGTGTGTCATTAAGCTGTTAGTGTATGCTCTCTCCATTTTCTTTTTGGAGGCACTCAGGGCTATGAGTTTCCCTCTTAGCACTGCTTTCATTGTGTCCCATAGATTTGGGTATGTTGTGTCTTCATTTTTATTATGTTCTAAAAAGTCTTTAATTTCTTTCTTTATTTCTTCCTTGACCAAGGTATCATTCAGTAGAATGTTGTTCAGTTTCCACGTATATGTGTGTTTTCGGTTGTTTTTGTTGCTATTGAAGACCACTTTTACTCCGTAGTGATCTGATAGGAGGCATGGGATTAGTTCGATCTTCTTATATTTGTTGAGGTCTGTCTTGTGACCAATTATATGGTCGATTTTGGAGAAGGTACCATGAAGTGCTGAGAAAAAGGTATATTCTTTTACCTTAGGATAGAATGTTCTATATATATATCTGTTAAATCTAATTGTTCCAAAGCCTCAATTAGTTTCATTGTGTCCCTGTTTAGTTTCTGTTTTCCTGATCGGTCCATTGAGGAAAGTGCAGTGTTGAAGTCACCCACAATTATTGTGTTAGGTGCAATGTGTGCTTTGAGCTTTAATAAAGTTTCTTTTATGAATGAGGGTGCCCTTGCATTTGGAGCAGAGATGTTCAGGATTGAGACTTCTTCTTGTTGGAGTTTTCCTTTGACCAGCAAGAAGTGTCCCTCAGAGTCTCTTTTGATGACTTTGGGTTGAAAGTCAATTTTATCTGATATTAAAATGGCTACTCCAGCTTGTTTCCTGAGACCATTTACTTGTAAAATTGTCTTCCAGCCTTTTACTCTAAGGTAGTGTTTGTCTTTGACCCTGAGGTGTATTTCCTGTATGCAGCAAAATATAGGGTCCTGTTTACGTATCCAGTCAGTTAGTCTATGTCTTTTTATTAGGGCATTGTGTCCATTGATGTTCAGAGATATTAAGGAATAGTGATTGTTACTTCCTGCCATTTTTGACATTATTTTTTAAATTTGATTGGTTAACTTCTTTTGGGTTTGATGAAAGGTTACTATCTTGCTTTTTCCAGGGTGAAATTTCCCTCCTTGTATTGCTGTTTTCCTCCTATTATCCTTAATAGGGCTGGGTTTGTGGATAGATATTGGGTAAACTTGGTTTTGTCATGGAATATCTTAGTTTCTCCATCTATGGTGATTGAGAGTTTTACTGGATATAGTAGTTTTGGCTGGCATTTGTGTTCTCTTAGAGTCTGCATGAGATCTGCCCAGGATCTTCTAGCCTTCATAGTCTCAGGTGAAAAGTCTGCTGTGATTCTGATAGGTCTTCCTTTATATGTTACTTGGCCTTTTTCTCTTACTGCCTTTAATATTCTTTCTTTGTTTAGTACATTTGGTGTTTTGATTATTATGTGACAGGAGGTATTTCTGTTCTGGTCCAGTCTGTTTGGAGTTCTGTAGGCTTCTTGTATATTCATGGGCATCTCTCTCTTTAGGTTAGGGAAGTTTTCTTCCATAATTTTATTGAAGATATTTGCTGGCCCTTTAAGTTGTAAATCTTCACTCTCATCTATGCCTATAATCCTTAGGTTTGGTCTTCTCATTGTGTTCTGGATTTCCTGAATATTTTGGGTTACAAGCTTTTTGCATTTTGCATTATCTTTAACTGTTGAGTCCATGGTTTCTATGGTATCTTCAGCATCTGAGATTCTTTCTTCTATCTCTTGTATTCTGTTGTTGATATTTGCATCTATGTCCCCTGATTTCTTCCCAAGGTTTTCTATCTCCAAAGTTGTCTCCCTTTGAGTTTTCTTAGTTGTTTCTACTTCTGATTTTAGATCCTGGATGGTTTTGCTTAGCTCCTTCCCTTGCTTGTTTGTGCTTTCCTGTAATTCTTTAATAGATTTTTGTGTTTCCTCTTTCATGACCTCAGCCTGTTGACCAAAGTTCTCCTGTATTTCTTTAAGTTTTTTTTTTGTGTGTGTGTTTCCTCCTTATTGGCTTTTGTATTCTCCTGAATTTCTTTCAATGATTTTTGTGTTTACCTTGCAAGGGCTTCTACCTTTTGATCCATTTTCTCCTGAATTTCTTTAAGTATGTCCTTCATGTGTTCCTGTACCAGCATCATGACCAGTGATTTTAAATCCAAATCTTGTTTTACTGGTGTGATGGGGTATCCAGGACATGCTGTTAAAGGAGAATTGGGTTCAGATGTTGCCATATTGCCTTGATTTCTGTTAGTGACGTTCCTGCGTTTGCCTTTTGCCATCTAGTTCTCACTGGTTTTAGTTAGTCTTGTCAATGCTGGACTCACCAGTGCAAGCTGCCTCTTCCCAGGTGGCCTCTGGTGCACAGCTTACCTCCTGCACTGCCTGGAGACAGGGTGCTGTTGCCCAGGCTGTTCAGATCCAGAAGCAGACACCTGAGGGCTCCTGCAGTGGCCTGCTGGATTCACTGGAGCATACTGACTCCTCCCAGTCAGCCTCCTGGAAGCCCCTCTTGCCTCTTGCAGGACCTGGAGATGTGGTGTTCCCGCCCAGGCTGATCTGGATCTGGAAGCAGAGAGATCTGAGGGCTCCCGCCAGAGGCCTCAGGACTGGAACCTAAGCTCTGTGCCACTGGAGCAAGCTGTGGGCTCCCAGTCTGCCTCAGGTGCACACCAGGTCTCCCGCACTTCCTGGAGACCGAGTGCTGTGGCCCAGGCTGTTCAGATCCTGCAGCAGACACAGGAAGGCTCCTGCAGGGGGAGCTGGATTCACCAGAGCACACTGACTCCTCCCAGTCTGCCTCCAGGAAGCCCCTCTTGTCTCTTGCCACACCTGGAGATGTGGCATTGCCACCCAGGCTGATCTGGATCCGGAAGCAGAGAGCATCTCTGTCTTTAGGTTAGGAAAGTTTTATTCTATAATTTTGTTAAAGATATTTACTGTCCCTTTAAGTTGGAAATCTTCACTCTCTTCTATACCTACTATCCTTAGGTTTGGTCTTCTCATTGTGTCCTGGATTTTCTGGATGTTTTGGGTTAGGATCTTTTCAAAATTATCACAGCCAATGGTCCAGAATCTTGCCCTCACCTAATGTCTGTGCCATCCTCCAAGCAGAACCATTGTTCATTGAAACAGTTGATGAATGACTTCATGGATAGACCATCTTAATACACACAGCATTTCTTATATGTATGTAACCTGTTCCCTGTAGGGTGAGAATAATGACAATCACTCAAGTCAAATAGCTTTAACCATAGCAGGAAATCTGTATCCAAATAACTGGATGCCTACAGTTCATTCCTTGGCGAAGCAGAACTGTCAACCCTTAGTTTAACTACTATGGAAGTAAAATGCTTTGGTGATGTGAGTGACATTAAGTACAGCCTTGTTACAATGAACTCCAATGTCTAAAAATTGTTCTTATTTTGGGATTCTATCACAGTAAGAGCCAAGATTTTAAGCTCTACTAAAAACAAAATGAACAAACAGACTTTATCTTTTTATGTTCATTTAATAATATATCCAACATTTTTATTATTGATATACAAATACATATTGTGTTGAATACAATAAAAATTAAAATTAAAATTAAAAAATAAAAATTAATCAAAATGTTTTAGGCAAGGTTCTCCTACTTTAAGCCCACTTTAAGCCCCCAATTTATTAATTTTGAGAATGAAAGCAGAGTAAAAATTCAACATTCATATTCTTTTGTGTCATGATGCTAGTAAAATGTAACAGTCAGATTTCTTTTAGTAATTCAAAAATTTCCTCCAGAAAGCTGGCCCCTTTAAGAAGTTGGATTTGTGTTTTAGCAAGCTTTAGAAAAACATGGAGGAGCTAGAGAATGTATCCAAGGAGCTGAAGGGGTTTATAGTCCCATAAGAGGAACAACAATATGAGCTACCCAGTACTTCCAGAGCTCCCAGGGACAAAAACCATCAACCAGATAGTACACATGGAGTTACCTATGGCTCCAGATGCATATGCAGCAGAGGATGGTCTTGTTGGACACCAAAGGTAGGGGACCCTTGGTCCTAGAAAGGCTTGGTGCCACAGTGTAGAGGAATGCCAGGACAGGGAAGCAGGAAAGGGTTGATTGGGGAACAGGAGGGAGGAGATGGCTTATGGGACTTTCGGGGTGGGGGAACCAGGAAAGGGGACACTTGAAATGTAAATAAAGAATAAATCTAATAAAAGAAAAGAAAAGAAAAAGAAAAACATTGTATTTAGAAGCAAGCAAATTATGTGGAATTTACTGCATTTTATTGCACCATCTTCCCTTGCTCACAGCAGTAGAGATGTATATGCTTAGAGAGTATATGAGAGTAAGCAGTAGCCAGTTCCTATCACACACATTACCATACACTTAAGTGTGGTTGGCATGGACATGCACTGCCCAGAGATCTTTTCTAGAGAACCTCCTACTGGAAGTATATTTAAGTAACAGCTTCAAATAGCCACATCTATATGTAGATTCACTACAGCATTGAACTAAGGTCATTCTTTCCTTGGATAGTCTCAGCTAGAGCCATGTCACAGATACTGATAGAACATTATTTTTCCCCAGTATACTATCCCTCCACTAGCTAATATTTGCCTCAAAATTCATCATGAGCCTGCCCTTAGGATCATGTTATAATCCAAATATATTATATTCCCCTATCATTTTTATCCTTTCAAATAAAACATACCTGCATACATTTTATTAAAATAGTATTTATTTTTTCTTCTTTCTGTCAAGCCCAGAGTCAACCACTTTCTCCAGACTTCCTGGGTAAGTGCAGGAAAAGCAGCATACAGGGCAAATGAGACATGGGATAAAGAAGTATGGGAGGTGGAAGTGGAGACAGCTGCTTCCCAGGGTGAGGAGGATGAGAAAATCTCCCACTAGGCAAAAGAGTTCTATGGCCTCTGAGATGCCAAAGCCCAGAATTGCATAAGAGAGGAGCTGTTGCTTCAGCAAAGGGTTCCTGGCATAGCCAATGATGAGGTTTCCAAAAACAGTCCCAATCCCAGCCCAGAGCCAGACATCCCAACTGTGGTAGCCCCAGCCCTAAATGAACTTGGCAGCTGTGTCAATGTTCCTTGAAATGATGGTTTGGAAGCTTCAGCCAGGGATAAGTGAGGTCACAAGACTCCAGATTGCCAAGCTGCTAAGGCACTCCTCTGTCAATGTCTCTGGCTGGTTGAATACCATTGCAGACAACTGAGAGGTGTTCTTGACCAAGGGACAGTTAGAGATGAATTTGGAGCAGGCATACATGATCAGGAGTGAGGGGCCAAGGCAGGAGAACTGCTCACAGAGCAAAGAATACAGAAAGTATACCTGAATTTTGACCTAACGACTTCTCACTGTAGCACCTCCTTTCCTTCAAAGCAATTTCTACTGATGCAGTTAATACATCTTAGTATATGCTCTTGGAAGACCCAAGCTCACCTAGTAGGGATATTCTGAACAGCAAATGGAATTGAAGAATTAGCAATTCAGGAAAGAAAATGTCTCATGCTGTAAAGAAAATAAACCCTTGTTAATATTTGGAGTTGTTCCTCCTGAAATGAACTATTATCTTGTTCATAGATTATATCTTGGTTTCCTATTTTTTTGAAGTATAATATATACAGAAAATCCAAAGTTTGTAATTAAACAATTATTTAGATATTTATAAACTGAACACACCCATATAACTAGTACCCACCCAGATTTAAAAAACCAAAACCATATGATCAACACCCCAGAAATTCTAGTACCCACCCAGATTTAAAAAACAAAACAATATGATCAACACCACAGAAATTCTTCTTATATCTCCTCCCAATTACTATCCTTTAAAGATAACTAATATCTGATTTATAACATGTAGAAAATTTTTACTTTTTGCAAATAAACATAAATGAAGTCATTTAATATATACTTTTGTGTCTACCTTTTAAAATTTAACACTATGCTTTTTTAAAGATTTACCCATGTTTTCCATGTAATACTACTCCACTCATTATTTTGGTTATAGGCCAAAATCTTACTTAAGTCTAAGCCTTATCAATACAGCACCAAGAATCAAATTGGAATTGTCAAGCCCAAGTATTTTATCATCTTCAATTTTCACCTGACTTTCTCTAATTCACTGAAGGCAGTTTCTGCCTCTCCTCTCAAAAGAACACTATTTCACACAGGTCATGACATGCAGAAAATGTTCCCAAGAGGCTGTTTTCCTTCCCAAGAATCCTTTTCACATTATCTAATTACTCTACCTGGGACCATTATATCTTTCCAATTTGGGAGGATTACTGTTCCCTCTTTGTCAGACTTTGGCTATATAGTGTTCTGCCTCTTGATTTTGTAGAATAACTTCTAAATACCTTCCATCCAATTTTCACCATCATATATAAATTCAGAATCAGCCCTATCACCAATTCCAGGGATCATAGAACTCACAATGAGTTTTTACAAAAGTTTCATATAAGAGAAGAGTTAGTTCTTCCCAGAGATCTCATCTCTGGTTGGAACCAGCATCAAATTCCCTTAACCACACAGTCATCTCTGAGAGCAAGGTACTAAAAGGTAAGACACTTTTATGACCATCTTGGTACTTGAACACAACTGTCTCACTCTCTAAGTTATCATTTTCCAAAGTTTCTTATAATTCCTTATAAGGGCAAGATAATGACTGGGTTTTGAATCACCTTCATTTTCATATACGAAGATGCAATGTCATCAGGTCTGTTCCTTCAGTGGCTGAGGTGAGTTTGGGATCAACCAGGGCTAAAAGACAAAATTGTGACAAAAATAAATTAAAATAAGGGGGGAATGATGCTGTATGCCACAGACAACTTTCTAAAAGAAAATTTGTTCTCAATGGTTTCTAGCTACTTTGAGTTAGGTTTTTTTTTTTCAGTTGGATTATTTCTAATTACAACTCTCAGTTTGGGATCATGATAAGTACAAGGGTACCTTGGAAGGCTTCTGCTCCATCTTCATGTCAAAATGCATGCTCTACCATGGATTAAGCGTTATTACAAGCCATGTTATACAAAGGTTTTGTATAACTTATAAGCCTTCAATAGAATCATCATTGGTTCAAATCATTAAGACAGGAAAACTTAAGGCCGCAGAGGCCTTCAGTTATGATGCCTAAAGTCCTACAGTCATCCAACAGCCAAGTCTGGATTCATAGTTGGGGTTTAGCTGAAATAACACTATTCTTATTTGACTTCTCCACATCTTCCCTTGTTCTTACTCATCTACAGTTTCTTCAGTGTTCCATCTGTTCCCCATATTGCGAACACGCCTGTGTTAAAACATACACAGTCTCTTGCAGGACCTGGAGATGTGGTGTTGCCACCCAGGCTGATCTGGATCCAGAAGCAGAGAGATCTATTAAAAAATGGGGTACAGATCTTAACAAAGAATTTTCATCTGAAGAAATTCAGATGGCCGAGAGGGACCTTAAGAAATGTTCAACATCATTAATCATTAGGGAAATGCAAATCAAAACAACCCTGAGATTTCACCTTACACCAGTCAGAATGGCTAAGGTCAAAAACTCAGGAGACAGCAGGTGTTGGCGAGGATGTGGAGAAAGAGGAACTCTCCTCCACTGCTGGTGGGGCTGTAAGATGGTACAACCACTGTGGAAATCAGTCTGGAGGTTCCTCAGAAAACTGGACATGAGACTTCCAGAGGACCCTGCTATACCTCTCCTGGGCATATACCCAAAGGATTCCCCGACATGCAATAAAGACACATGCTCCATTATGTTCATAGCAGCCTTATTTATAATAGCCAGAAGCTGGAAAGAACCCAGATGTCACTCGACGGAGGAATGGATACAGAAAATGTAGTATATTTACACAATGGAATACTACTCAGCAATTAGAAACAATGAATTCACAAAATTTTTAGGCAAATGGTTTGATCTGGAAAATATCATCCTAAGCGAGGTAACCCAATCACAAAAGAATACACATGAAATGCAGTCACTGATAAGTGGATATTAATTAGCCCAGAAGCCCTGAATACCCAAGGTACAAATCACATAACAAATGACTCCCATGAAGAAGTATGGAGAGGGTCCTGATCCTGGAAAGGATTGATCTAGCATGGGAAGGGAATATAAGGACAGAGAAAAAGGGAGGTGATTGGAGAAGGGATGGAGAGAAGAAGGTTTATAGGACATATGGGGAGGGGGGATCCAGGAAAGGGGAAATCATTTGGAATGTAAACAAATAATATAGAAAATAAAAATATTAATAAAAAGAAATGTAAATAAAGCAAATATCTAATAAAAATAAAAGGAATAAAAAAAAACATACACAGTCACACATCGACATGGTGTGCTCTCTCCTTTTTTGACATAGTTACACTCCCCTCCACCCTCTATCCCCTGAAGCTAATATTATCTCAGAGAAGGTAAAACCTCGCAATGCCTTATGAGCTAGTAAAGGAAGATCCTAGGCTCAGATGTCAGAGCATTTCTATATGACTGTGACATCTTGGGCAAATTATATTATTTCATTGAGAGTCAGTTGTTTTCATCTTCAAATTGAGAATAAAAGAACCTTTCTCACAGGGTGACTGTGAGGCTTAAAACTATGATGGGAGTGAAACTCCTGACTTTAAATGTAGTAAGTGGTGCATGCTGTTATTGCTATTACTCATTTATGGTATTATGTATAAAGTCAGGGATAATTGTCAAGAATAGTAACCATTTAATAATGTTCAAAAATGGTGGCTCTCTTGAGCTCGGTTTATGATTTAACAAGCAGGAGTACTTGCTGTACAAGCAAGTATGAGGATCTGAGTTCAAAATCTGAGTTCAAAGCCCCAGGAACCAGGTTAGGCGTGCCTGAGCCTATAACCCTAGCAGCAATGGAGAAAGCAGAAACAGAAGGATTACTTAAAAGCGTTGACTACTATCACAGCCCTAGGTTCAGGAAGAAAGCTGTCTCAGAGGAATAAGGCAGACAATAATAGAACAGGTGCCCAATATACTCCTCTGGCCTCTGTATATGTGCTACAACAAATAACACACAGACACACAGACACACACTAACTTTAAAACTAGTTTTAGCCTGCTGCAGTGATACTTGCCTTTAGTCCTAGCACTCAGAAGGCGTCATATCTCTGTGTGTTAGAGGCTAGCCTGGTCTACATAATAAGCTCCAGTCCTTGGCTAGACTGTGTTTTCTTTTGAGATTCTGTTTTTTAAAAACTAAACAAAAAATTACATTTTCCTAAACCTGAATCTTGGTTTCAGACACTTTAGGGATTCTCTTTATACCTTCTTTTCCTTACTGGAATTGAAGGTTCTCCAATGTTCCCATGTTTAAATGCTCCAATGACTCAAATGCTCAGCCAGTCTTTGAAACCTGACTTTAAGTAGGAGTCTTTAAGCCCTCAATGGCTTCAGTGAGTACAACTCAGTCATTTCAGAGGCATTCCTGGCACTCCTCAATCTCTCCTCATAGGTTCTGTCCTGTCTCATTCCAAATAACATCCTAGCCCATACACAGAAACAGCAAACATACACCTACTCACAGAACACAGTCTGGACTGTGTCATAGATATGTATGGATTCCATAAATGCAAGAACACTATCTTTCTAGGACATAATACATAGTAGCTCCAATGAACCCCTATGTGGTGGTGAGGGGTTACCCGACTAGCTAAAATATTGATTAATTATTACCCATGTACCATGCACCCTTTATCTGTAAGACAAATCTCAAACTAGCAGTCCTTCCCTAGTCTGCAGACCATTAGCAGGCTGAAAATTGGAAAAAGTGTTGAATTCATGAAATTCCAAACAACTGTCATTACTACAAATGCACAAATACTGTGTACAAAAAGAGCCCTTCTCTCTCAGGGACTCAGTTTCCAGTGTGTGTGTATGGACAGTCTCCATCTTAACACACAGATGGCAACAAGTGTGTACATTGCAGCTTTAGAAACCCTGGGGACATCTGTTCAGAGGTGCTATAATGAGAGTAAGTCTCTGAGGCCTTGATATATTCTCAGAAATGACACCTAAACGCTTATTCATTTGAAACCAGAACAGTAATTGGAAGTGGATCTGTTCATTTCAATCAACCTGAGGGCCAACGGAGGCTGGCAAAAATCCTTATTTGATGCCAGCTGATCCATAGCCCCCAGGTGCTTTCATTTGGATCCCAGCTGGGATTTCTTTTCCTGTGAAGAGGCTTTGGCAACCGCTTTTTATCATCCGCCATAAGTACAAATAACAGCAGGAAGGCGGCAGCACAGGTGAAATTAAGCGCTGTGACAAATGATTTGGCTTATTTCTGTTAACAACCATGATTGAACCTGAACTGCTTCAATTAGGAAGTCTGAGCAGGTGCCCTTGGTTCATTTGTTTTGTGTGTGTGTGTGTGTGTGTGTGTGTGTGTGAGTGAGTGAGAGAGAGAGAGAGAGAGAGAGAGAGAGAGAGAGAGAGAGAGAACTGAAAAGATGGCAGAATGTTAATTCAGTGTGGCGTATGGAAGCCTGTTTGAGAATAAGAAGATGAGGTACGGCAGGATTTCCCTCCTTCCACCCCCATTCCTCATTCTAATATTCTAGGAAAGATCACAAACACCGTATTTATGAGCACTCATTATGCCAAAGTGTCTATTTGATGAATGGTGTCACTGATTAATGAAGACTTGAAACAATTGGATTCTGACTCAAAAGAAGCACACAGCTTTTAAGAAAAAATATCAAATAATTGACAATCCTCCTGCCTGAAATCCTCTTAGATGTTTTTGTCCTTTAATTTTTTCTTTTATTTTTTGAGATTATGATATAGTTACATCATTTCCATATTCTGTTTCTTCTTTTGAAACCCTCTCATAAAACCCTCCTTGCTCTCTTTCAAATTCATGGCCTCTATTTTCATTGTCACATACACACACATCTAGATAAATAGATACAGACAGACAGACACAGATAGATGATACATGTACACATACACATATATATTCTTAAATATATAAACATAGCCTGCTCAGTCTGTATTATGTTACTTTTAAAAAACACTTTTTACACTGCAGGCATTTCCTTTGCAGATACTGTTCTCATAAAAGTAATAAAGCTTGTGAAATCAGCCTGGAATGGCTCTTCTCAATTTCACCCTTAAAGTCTTGAAACACAAAATATCATTTTCCTGGGTTACCCACGGGACTGAGATGATTAGCACAAGTTACAACTTGCAGGAATTAAACACAGAACATGGAGAAAGATAATTGTGAACCTTCAACTGATTCACAGAGGCACTGAGCATGTGGTAGCCCAGTATTAAACTGAAGTGGTTTTTGCACTCCCTTGTTTCCAATAAACTTCCTTTTCTAACTTTTTTATTTTGAAACCTGTTTAGACTTACAGAATAGTTGTTAAGAGCACTAAGAATGAAATTATACCTTTTATTCAGCTTTTGCTACCTTTAACAGTTTACGTATCTGCAATGCAATCTTTAGAAACTGAAAATTACCATCAGTATAGTACTAGCAACTGAATTTCATGAGCTATTTTAATGACAACAGTAGCTCCTCTAACCTGTTTTGTTCCAGGATCTACTAAGGTGACTGCAGTCTGTGACAGATCCTGAGCCTTTCCTTGTCTACTCTGACTTCAACACTGATGGAAAACAATGTTCAGTTATCTTCTTGAATACCTTGTAATCTAGGTTCAGGTGATTTTTTTTTCATAATGAGACTGAGGTCATGCATTTTGTGAAAGAATATCAAGCAAATGCCTTTTCAGGACATCATATCAGAGAGACATGATGTTGGCATGCCTGATTAATGGTGATGCTAACTTGGTTACTGTCTTTCCTTACAATTAATAAGTACCTCGAGGCTAATAACCTTTTCCCCCTCATTTATTCATCCACTAAATTTCATGACCTATGAGCACATCATGTCTTGGAGACATGTACCCACCAGTAGTTACCCAAAGAGTCTAAGAACAGAATTAAAATGAGCTGAACAGACTACTGGAATATCTATCAAATATTGGCGTACAGGAAATGGTTCTCTCACTGGATGAATGCATATTTGGGGCCTTGGAACACCAAAAATATATACTGATCTATCTTCTGGTTTTCAGATTTCTTGAAGAAAATGCTTGGGCTCTAAAAAACATGAAATATCTGAGTTTTTATTGATGAAATTATACTTGTCTATTTCTTCTCAAACACAAAATAAAATATCCACATCACCTTGTGTCTTTTGGTTTGCAAGGAAAATTCACCCTTATATCCCTTACCATTTCCATACACATTGGAGAAAACTTGACCACCTTTTTTTTTTTAATACTTCTGTGACTTTGAATAAGTGCAAGGTAGCCAAGTTTTAAATAACTTGCCAATATAAGCTCACTATCATTGAACTCACTTCAACTCCTCTTGTAAAGAATAATCAGTTACCTTGAATGGATTGTTCTAAGCTTGCTAAATAATACTCAGACCTGGAAAGGTTCCTGATGAGCATTACTTAAGAAAAAAACATTATTTTTTTTTTTAAAAAAAAAAACAGTGTTCCATTATATAACTGTGGCTGGCCTGGAACTTACCTCATACACCAGGGTTGCCTTGAACTCATATAGATCCACTTGCCTCTGCTTCCTGAGTGCTTAGATTAAAGGCATATGCCACCATGCCTGACCTGGAAATGAACTCTTTTATTAAAATCATTTCGTAGACCTATGTGTCAGAATGAGAATAAATTTATTATAAGCCTCTATACTCAGAACACAATTTTGATATGTTTTAAGATGCAAGGATAAAGAATCGTACTGAAATCTTCTTAGGCTAATGGATTTTTTTTATTTGCTATGAATATGTATGTGATTTTGTTGAATAGTCTGGGTGTAACAATATCTGTACCACATATTTATACATTCTTTTTTCAATAATTTTACCTTAATGACCCAAGAAACAAATCTGACTCTTTCAACTGTAGCCACACTGGGGAAAAGATGAGGTCTGCTGATGTTTTCAGTTATGCACAGACTTAACATCTCATATGAACAACAGCAAAATCTTCAGAGAAGATGCTAACTACACTGCAGTATGTGCTGCTCTTCTAACAAGGTGGCTGTTGCTACTGCTGCTGGCCTTTAAGATGTGCTCCTACTTGCTTTAGAAATAGCAATTTGTAGTGATCCTCATCTAGCCTCTCCTCAACCTGCTTATCAATATTCATCAATATTCATTTGCAATATAACTGGCGGCCTTTTATGAAGAGGACTGACTAGTATCAAGCAACATTGTTTTTGTGGGTTAACTTAGAAAGCATGCCCTAATTAAGTTGATTGGTTCAATCCATTTGTCAAAGTCCAGCATCAGCATTTTATATATGGCTATTACTCTGGTAATTTAGTTTTGAAAAAAGTACTTATGACCTCCAAAAATGTTAACTACCTTGACCTAATTATTTTCTCCTTTGTTTCCTTTGCAAAAAAAAAAAGTATTTTTAAATAACATGAATATCTACATAGGAAATCCACAAAATACTCCTGGAAGGATAAGTTCAGCAAGGTTCTATGATATAAGATAAACATAAGACAAATAAATCTTTCGTAAGTTCTAACAATGAATGTTAAAATTAAAAACACTATACCAATTACAGTTGCTCAAACAAAATGACAATGCTTAGGGGTAAACCTAAGAAAACAGATAAGGGGCTCATAGGACAGCAATTTCAAACTGTGCTTGAACACAAAACAATCTCTAATTTAAAATTCATGGGAGTGTCATCCTGAGTGAGGTAACCCAATCACAAAAGAACAAGAACACACATGGTATGCACTCACTGATAAGCCCAAAAGCTCAAAATAAACAAGTTACAATTCACAGACCACAGGAAGCTCAAGAAGGAAGACCAAAGTAGAGGAGCTTTAATTCCTCTGAGAAAGGGAACAAAATACTCAAAGGAGCAATAATGGAGACAATGTGTGGGGCAGAGACTGAAGGAGAGGTCACCCAGAGACTGTCCTACCTGGGGATTCATCCTATAAACAGTCAACAAACCCCAAAACTACTATGGATGACAAGAAGTGTGTACTGAAAGGAGCCTGTTACCATTGTCTCCGGAGGGGCCCTGCCAGAGCCTTACAGATACAGAGGCAGATGCTAGCAGCAAATCACTGTGAGCATGGGGTTCACAGTGGAGAAGTTGGAGGGCAGACTGGGGGAGGGGGTGTTGCACCCCCATGGGAAGAACAAAGATGTTGGCCAACCAGATGCCTCAGGGCTCCCAGGGAGTAAAACATCCAAGGGGTACACATGGTTCTAGCCAAAAGAATGACAGAGGAAGGCCTTGTCAGTATTAGTGGGAGGAGAGGTCCTTGGTCATGTGAAGACTCAATAGAGGACCCAGCATGGGGAAATCGAGTGGGGGTCGTGGGAGTGGGTTGGGTGAAGGGGCATAATCTTGGAGGCAGGGGGTGGGAGGACAGGTTTGGGGTTTTGGGGGAGGGGGCAAACTAGGAAGGGGTATTAACCTCTGAAATATAAATGAAGAGTAAATTCAGTTAAAAAATCAAAAAAATGATGGGTGGAGGAAGATAGGGTTTGACTTATAATTCCACATCAAAGTCTATCATTGAGGGAAGTCAATAAAGGGACTCCAGCAGGAACCGAGTCAGGAAGTGAACTAGGGACTATGGAGATGTCCTGCTTACTGGCCTGCACTCCTTAATTAAAACCTTTCAGATTTTCCTACGTGAAGGTAGTACTTATATCATTTCCATTCGTTCTTCTTTCTTTCACACTCATCCTGTACACACCTAATCACTTGTAAACCCATGATCTCCTCTTTAATTATTGTTACATATACATGAGTACAGCCTGTTGGATTCACTTACTGTTGCTCATAACTGTTTAGGGCTCACCACCTGGGATTAGATAACCGATGCGAAAGGGACTTGTTCTTGGAGAAGACTCATTCTCCTTCTCTCACCAGACATTAAGTACATAAAGTTGTACATATAAGGGTAGAGCCATGTGAGATATGAATGACGTTGTCTTTGTGCAGGTCTTGTTTAGACAACCATACTGTTGAGCTTTTATTGTTATAGCTTCCCTGTGATACATGAAAGACAGTATCTCACAACAGACATCCTGGTCCTCCAGTTCTGACAATCATTCTGTCCCTCTCCCACAGCATTCCCTGTACCTTAGGTGCAGGGATTGTATAGTAAATGTATCAATTGGGGTTTAGCACCCTGTACTCCATTGTTCTCTATATTTTGATCAGCTGTAGTTCTCTACAATGGTCTCTGCTGCTAACGGAAGCATGTTTGGTTAGGATTGTGGGCTACACTTTCTTTGGCATAAGGTTAAGTACTTAGAGTGAAGTTAGAAAGTATACTGATTCAGGAAAGTGGTAGTAGTAGGTTTTCCTCTAGGGCCTATGACCTCACCAGCCATGGATCGTTGGCTGGATTTACAGTACCAGGAATGAATTCCGTCCTATTATGCAAGATTTAAATCTAATTAGATGGCTGATGGTTAAATCAAAGATGTAAGTGCCCCCATTGCACCCTTGGGCGTATCTTTCTATGCTGGTAATTATGGTTCATAAGCTTTATAGCTTGGTAGACTATTGATTACCTTTCTCCCTTGGCAGTTTGCATAAGACTTTCTGATGTTATGAGAGCTAATCCTCAGGAAGGAGGTTTCAGGTCAGTTCAGGTCAGTTTTATTCTTCTAAGCCTTATGTCTGAAGTCTGTGGTGATTTTAGCAATAGCTTCACATTCTGGGAAGTAACCAATGCCCATGGCAATGACCTATATTAGTTTCAGAGGTTCTATCAAGTTCTCCTAAGTAACAACTCTAATGTATATTATATGTAAATATGCATAAATATATAAAGATACATATACACATATATGTATTTTAAGTAAACATAAAATATTAGGTTTCTTTATGGGTTTTTCAAACGTTTTTAGTGTTACTTAGAGATCATGAATACATTGAAGAATGGAAAGTTTAGACCTTCTGTAGAAAAAGGTAGAGGAGTGTTAGAAATATAAGCAGCATTCATGAATATCTTGTCCATGCCAGTTAATTTCACTTAGTGGACTATGTGTCTTATTGACAGCTCTCCAGGTTAAATGGTAGTGCTCCACTTTACAAATGAAAGTGAAGACCCAGAGAGGTTGAGAACCCTGAATTGGCTAGATGAAGGTCAAATCCAGGTTAATTGGATTCCCAAGGCTAGTTCTTAGCTTACCACATTTTGCCTTGATGGAGCAATAGCTTCAACAGTAATGGTGCAAGAGAAAGTTTGAAAACTCTTTTATACATGAATAAGAAGGGTATATCCCTCTGAACTTTCTGTGTGTCTACTGATGGCTTTAAGTGAAGCAAAACACTTCATGAATTTTTCTGAGAGTTGATAAGTAAAATCAACACCCAGAGGAATTTCCAGCAATGGCTAGGAACTTAGCAGCTCTGTATACTTAAGACCTCAGTGAAATTCTGAGAATTGTGTTTTTCTTCTCTCCTTTTTATTCCCAGTTTTCCTTCTCTCAAGTAGATAAACAAAAAATTTTATATTCTCATCAAAACACACATCATTAACTGCTAATCAATTCAAGGCTCAGAAATTCCCTAGTAACCTCTCAGTTTTCAGAAATGCCAACAAGAAATAAAGCACTGTTGCTCAAGCCTTGGCTAATAGGACCAGGTCTGTCTCAAGGGGCATCAGGTGCCAGAAGCAGCACCAGCAAAGTCTGGTGGTCTACAAGTAGATCTTCTGTTTGTAGGTCATGAAAGACAGACAGAGCCCCCTAGATCTTTGATGTTAGTGCCTGCTACTTGCTCGGGTCACAAAAGTTATGCCTATGAAGAAAACACATTGAGAAGACCAGAGTCTCTAAGTGAAGTGTAGCTGGATGCCAGTGAGTCTAGGAAAGAGTGTGGAAAAAGAGACACTGGTGCTATGAGAAGGACAAATAGATTCTCTGGAAGGAGAGATGATATCAAACAGCATCAGGTACAGTTCTGGCATGAACATGGATAGCTTACTAGATGGAACACTAAGCCTGTTGTGGGAACTCTGTCCTCTAAGCATGATATGGCCATGGCTGTCTTGAAATCAGAGAAGCTGCAATTACCCACATGAACTACTCACAAGATTAGGCTTACAGAAACTCCTCTACAGAAGAGAGGGAGAACACCAGAAATCTCACATAAATATTTTTTGAGGCAGCACCAGAAAGGTTTTCAAGGTAATGGTGGTGGAAAAATTTTCAGTGGTATATCTGCCTATAAGTTACCTAGACTCCTATTAACTAATTCCAAATAAACCCATTGGTTCATCAAGGTAGAATTTGGTCAGTCACTGGTGCCCTATATGGGGTGAATAAACATTTCTTCATATTCTCCCAGGAAAGGTTACTGCAATATTGCCTTCAATAACATTAAACAAGGCAGCAGAATTGAGGGGGGGGTCTCACACATACACACACACACACAGACACACACACACACCACACACACACAGACACACACACACACAGAGACACACACACACACCACACACACACAGACACACACACACACACACACACACACACACACACACACACACACACTATGGTTCTGGCTGAGAATTAGTGGGTTTATAAAGCAAGATTCCATGAGGTGATGAGGTGGGCAAAGAAAATGTAGGGTGAAAATGGAATAATGCCAAGATTACACAACAGTTGGAAAATATGTAGAAGGTTAGACAAGGGCATCTACCCTAAATACCCCTGGAATACCAAAGGGTCCTTGACCACATTTACTGTGATGGGATCATGCTACATAAAAGCAGGAAGGAAATAAAAGTGATGGCACCAGGGACCCTTAGTGATCTTAGCTTTATCCTGCATGATATTGATTTTCATGATGGTCCTGGCAATCCATAAGATGTAAAAAGGTATTATCTTGCTGAGGACTTAAATTGAATTATGACCATTTAATGTTGGTGAGAGGGGTGAAACGTTTGTCTAGGTACCCTTCAGGGTAAACAGTTTTTCTGGAGTCTCTTTTTTTTTCTTTTTCTGGTGTCTCTTAATGACTACCAGAGTGGCATAGGGTCTGGAGTGAGAATATGAATGAAGTCTGGGATTATACTCCCTATGTTCTAACCCTAGCTTTGCCCCTTACTAGTTATATAGTATTGGACAGATGATTTAACTACACAGTGTTCTTGGTTTTCCATCTATTAAATGGAGTAGATAATGGTACCAGCAAGTTAGTTGCCACAAAGATTAAGTAAGGACTGACAAGATAGCTTAGTGGGTAAAATTACTTGCAATGAAAGCCTGAGACTTGGGTCAGATTCCTAGATCTAACAGAAGATAAAGAGAGCCAACTCCACAAAACGTTGTCCTATGATTTCTGTAGCATGTGTGTGTACACACACACACACACACCGCACCATACCACACCACACACACACTCAAATAGCAATAAGTGAAACAGTTTTAATAGATTAAATGGATAAATACAAAGTGACCTAAAATGTTAGTGTCATTTCAAGCTTTAATAGCTTTAGAGATATGAATAGTACGTGCTTGCAGAAACCATTATTTGAAAGTTATTTAAACTTGTTTTGTATTTCGTACCTTTGTAAGCTCTTTTGGGGGGGTATATAAAAAGTGTGTGGAAAACTAGAAACAATAAATATCTGGTTTTATCCTCCCAAATACTCATCCCTGAGAAGTGATATGATACCCATTTTTATGGAGAAAATGAAGGGCCTAGGGCTGCCTCCTTATAAGATGTTAAGATTGTGTTTGATTGCTACTAGAGAACTGAACCCCACTCATTAAGAATGAACCATGGAGTAGAACATTTTCATACCCATACTAGTACCACCTACAGGTGAGGCTAGGAGAACTCTGAAAGACCTATTCCCTAATCACTTCAAGCAGGGGAGAAAGCAAATGTCATTTGATAAAAATGTTTTTATAACTACTTCTTTAACAGCTACAGCTAGTATGATTTGACTAGCATCAAAATATGTGCCTATCCTGTACCCCAATTTATATCCTCCACCAGCCTATGACATTGTTTGAAACTCCCTCATTACAGGCTAAAGCTCTCAAATGCAGACACTCCAGGGAGCATTAAGACTTTTAGTCATCAACACTGGAGTGTGACTTTGTTTAATCAGCTGCTTTCTCCTAATAGCTAGCTGAGTAACTTGGAGGGAAAGAATAGCAATTCTAATTGTACCAAACTAAGGTAGAATTTGCTAACTCTGCCAGTGCCATAAAGAAAACAGACAGGGGTGTTCTGAGGAGAGAGGAAAGGGGATACTCTAAAAAGTAAGTCTAGAAAGGGAACATCTGCAGCCTTGCTATCACACAAGTGTCTTCTGCTCCCCGCCAATTGCAACCAGAGTACAAGGCACTACACTAATTCTTTCAGAAAAGATTGCATGACCAGTTACAGGCCTCATCTAGAAAAGTAGCTTGAAAATATAACCAGACAGAACTTTTAAGTCATTAAATTCTAATTTGCGTGTTGGTCTGCCTCACCAGAAATTTACAGAGTAATTTATAGTCTTTACTATTAGGTTCCTTTAAGAAGAATCATTCAGTAATGTAATTAAAAATGAAAGCCTGAACTCCTTGTCTTTGAATTCAATAGTAATATTTCCTGAGTGGAATATAGCATTTTGAGTTTCTTTTTAATTTTGTTTTATGTGTAAGCTGGTACTTTAGCTGAAGATGTTAATTGCACTAAAGTGGTGATGCAAGCTCACCAGAACTCACAGTCATATATTTTATACTTGCTCAGATCAATGCTATGAGTACAATTAAGGATTTAAGCTTCTGCCTGGGATAAATCTTCATACTGTGACATAGAAAATAAGATTTAAGATAATTATTTTCTTTGCAGCCTAACTCTAATTCAAAGGAGAATGTGTGAACAGAGTTTTTGGGAAAGTAAGGACATAATAGCCTGCCCTCAACTAAAAGTCACTTATTTGGCTCAGGTGAAATTGTGGGAAGTTGTCAAGAATGTAGTGTAGTTGGCGGTAGTATAGCCAAAAAGTACCAATTGCCTATTCAAGACAAAGCACTTTAAAAAGTGTTCGGGTACCTGAATTTTGAAGTTGGGGGTGCTTATGAGCATCATAAAACATGAGTGAGAGGTGAGTACTGGAAAAGCAAGAGAGTTGACAGTGGCTATAGGTGAGGAGTTAACGTTAGATTCAGAGGTTCTGGCACCATCAACATTTGCTTTCTGTAGGCTAGGGTTAGGATGTGTGTTGATCAAAAGAACCTAGAGGGGTAAATGCCTGCTCCTTACTTGGGAAGTCTTCAGGAGGGGAGGGATGTCCTCATTTACTGCAACTCCAAAGGCTAATACCTACCCCTTTTACTTGGGTTCCAAAGCTGGAAGATATTGTTGATGATGTGGACAACCTTCTTTCTCCTTCAAGACCTAGAAACAGGAATAGAAAATACGGAGGGAGTAGTTCTTCCATAAAGATCATCTGATATTCACCCTCTCCCTGAGATGTGCGCTGTGCACGCACGCACACACACACACACACACACACACACACACAGAGAGAGAGAGAGAGAGAGAGAGAGAGAGAGAGAGAGAGAGAGAGAGAACAATGGCTCTCAGAAAGTGAGAAGGGGAGGCAAGCAGACAGAGATGAGAAGGAAGGCTCTAGGAAGGAGCATACCATATTGGGTCAACCCCTTGATCCTTAAAGCAGAAAGGAAACAATGTTGGGGGGTGAGGCTCTGGGGTTGCAATTGTGTGGTTTGCAGAAAGTCAGGAGAAATATGATTTGTTGCAGGCCCAAGATAGTGAGTGAGAAGTGAGGAAAATGGGCAAATCTGTGTGGAATTTGGAGCCTGCTTGGTGAGTGAGTGCTGACCACCACATTGAAAATTTAAGTGCTTGGTAAAAGCACCGTTTTGCCACTTTCCTGGATGGTTTGGATTAGGAAGGGCTAGATCTTCATTTCCTGCATTTCTTTTGGAAGAGGCTAAGGAACAAATGAAGACGTGCCTATGGCAAAACTTGCCAGGCTACTTAGAAGAAAGGTATAGAGTTTTATTTTTTCTTCATTGGCCCTGTGCTAATTACCTTGATTGCAGCTATTATTTCGCAATGCACTCGTGGATCAAGTCATCAGAGTGTTTCCAAACCATCAGCATCAAGGTTGTCTCGTGCTTTATTCTATGCTTTCTGAGAAGTAGGAAACCCAACTAGGAAGCAGCACAGCACAGGGGATGGCATTCCTGCCATGCCTATATTGTCTACTCAATTTTATGACTGGTTGCATGCCTTCATCAAATCCAGAAGGCATGGTCTTCTATAACATCTTCTTACCCACCCTCACATCCCTTTCAGACTCAGAATTCAAACAGCAATCTCATTCTTCTTCTTTTAGCCTTTCTCTACATGGAAGCTTCCAGAAAAGCTCAACGAGAAAAAAAGAAAATAAAAAACTGTGAATGTCCACAAGGTTTCCAAACAACAACAATAATAAATCTAATATATTAAAAAGAAAAAAAAACTCACCCAAACATTTTCAAGTTTAAAACTGCCAGGGTTTTCCTTAGCTTGAGGCAAAAAATAACTTTTTTATTACATGGAGGAAAGGAGCATGAAATCTCCCAGACCTGTGCCAAAGCTCAGACTCTCTGGGTACACTCTGAGAAGGCGTAGAAGGCTGAGCAGGCCATGGAAGGCATGCTGTCTAATTGGAAGTGCATGGATCTCTTTGGCTCCGTCTTTCAGATATGCAAGATCTTCCCTGCTTGGTCCTTCTTAGTTCCCTAGGGAGTGGACTCTGGCGTCAGCAGAAGTGCCTTTGTGGGGAATGCACAATGAACATGGCAAGCTCAGCAAGGCTGACCAGAGGGCTCTGACAAAGCAATCCTTGTTTCTCGCTTCACAGTCCTTCCTAACAACTTCCTATGTGTGCTTAGATTTATAGGAATGCCTTATTTAGGAAACAGATGTGTTCCAAATCAAGAGCTCTTTGGACATGGGCTCTGAGGCCAAGGCTTTCTGGCTTCAAACCCTGGATTTGCCACTTTCTGGTTGTGCATCTTGGGCAGGTTAATTAGATATGCTTAGCAAGGCCTCTGTATCGAATGTGTAGCTAAGACAGCCTAGACTGCAGAGTGGTTGGCAAGCTGAGTGAAATATTAGCCTATCAAACAGCCTTCTTTTTGGCTTCTATGATAAATTCAGTAATACTATCCCAGGGGAAGGGTCATTCTCATGAGTTGCAACATCTAATGATAAGATTATCAAGATTAAACTCATTCTCTGCAAACGTCAGAAACTTGCAAATTTTGAAATTGCCATAGCTCAACCAAGGGTCAGTTTCCTCCAAACTTTCTCCATTTTATAAGAACACACTGTCACACACTCCCATTCCTTAAACTACATAGAACATACTTGTCTGACAATCAAATTCTTCAATTTCCATAGGAGAGAGATCAAAAGCTGGGAACTAGGACGAAATGATCCCATAGGATGTTAGTTCAGCACAGACTGGCCATACAAAGCAGAGTGCTCAACCCCTGCCAAGATCAAGCACATAAACCTGAGTTTGCTTTCCAATTTTTAGGCAATTAGAACTACTGGATTCAAAACTGTCTCAAGCAGCCCCTCTTGGCAAAGTGCTGTCAAGTGCTTTGGGATACACATGTGTCCAACCTATGACCCACAGACTGAATGTACCCCAGGATAGCTATGAATGTGGCCAGCAAACATAAAATGTAAACTTACTTGAAATGTTGTAGATATTTTTTCCATTAAATAATCATTTGAGTGTGTATATGTGTATGAGAGAGAGCATGTGCATGTGTGCACATGTGCTGTGGCACATATGTGTAAGTCAGAGGTCAATTTACAGGAATTGATTTTCTCCTTCCACAATGACAAAGTCAGATCATCAGACTTGGCAGTAATTGTCTTTAAACACCTAACTATCTTGCCAGCTCCTTCATTCCTCTTTTAGACTGATTATATGGTTCTCTGGCATGAACTATGCATGTAATAACATCTTACTTTAATGTCAAAATATTGGATACCACTGGAGAATATATGGCTGTAGTGCTTGACTAGAGTGGCTCCCATAGGCTCATATACTCACATGCTTAGTCTCCAATTGATGAACTTCTTAGAAGGATTAAGAGGTGTGGTTTTGCTGGAGTAGGTGTGTCTTCATTGGTAAAGGTTTATTGATGATGGGTTTTGATGTTTCAAAAGCCTAGGCCAAGACCAGTGTTTTTCTTTCTCTGTCTGCTGCCTATAGATCAGGACATAGTTCTCGGCTACTTCTCTAGTACCATGCCTGCCTTTGTGCTGTTATGCCTTCCACCATAATGATACTAGAATAACCTTCTGAAGCTGTAAGCAAGCTACCAGTTGAATGTTTTCCTTTAGAAAAGTTGCATTGGTCATTCTGTCTTTTTGCAGCAATAGAACAGTGACTAAGACAATGGTTCTATAGAGAGCACATTCAAAGTAACCAGATCTACACAGAGAAGACTATCCAGCACTATGCTGATTCCCACTCACTGTATGTTGATGCTACAATTCTCATGGTCAAGTTCCTCCAAAGGGTTTTTTTTTAGCACTTTAATAGAACACTGAATTTCTGGGTTGGGGCAATGGCTCAGTTGGTAAAGTGCGTGAAGATCAGAGTTCTGGTCCCCACATCTAGGTAAAAAGCCCAGCAGAGTGGCACATATCTGAAATTCTAGAACTGAGAAAGTAGAGATAGTAGGAGCCCTTGTACTTGTTAGTCAACTAGCTTAGGCCAGTTAGTGAACTCTGGATTCAGTGAGAGACTCTGCTTAAAAAATAAAGATGGCAAATGACCTCAGGCCTCTACACACTCATGTATACACATAAACATGCACAAATGCATGCACCACACACACAAATAAATTGATTTCTGTAACTCATGGACAAATTAAGACACTTTGCAAAAGACAAATTAGAGGAAAGTGAACAAGAATATCATGTCCATTTTAGCATCCCAAAAGAGAATTATTTCTGGCTGATTTAAAAAGTAAAACTTTTTTTCTATAAGGAGGTTGGACATTCTCAGAATTAAGACTGAGATTGAAAATTTCTAGGATCCTAAAACAGAGTAAAAAACAATCAGACATGTAAAGATTAAAAGTAGAGATTTTTCTGGAAACCTGGGAGTCTTCGTTAGTTTTATGTCAACTTGGCACAAGCTAGAGTCATTTGGAAAGAGGGATTCTCAGTTGAGAAAACATCTCCATCACATTGGTCTGTAAGCAAGTCTGGGATCCATTTTGTTGATTGATGTTGGAGGATCTAGGTCACTGAGGGCAGTGCTGCCCATGAGCACATGGTACAGAAAGGTATAAGAAAACAGGTTGAGAAAGGTAAGAGGCAGCATTTCTTCATGGTTTGTGTTTAAGTTCCTGCACTGACCTCCCTCAGTGATGGTTTGCATTCTAGGACTTGTAAGTTGAAATAAACCCTTTCTTCCCCAAGTTTCTTTTGATTGGGGTGTTTTTCATAGTGATAGAAACCCTAACAAAGCACTGGATTTGAATATGTTTGTACCAAGTGATTCTGAACAAAGTTCTTAAACACAGGTTGTCATGTGTAAAGTGGAGGTGGCAGACCACTTACATCCTTGGATGATTATAAAAATGACCTAGGGGAATGCTTTATGAGTACTTTCTATTAGACTTGCTATTATAATGAGACCTTCAAGGAAGGCTTGCATAACTCACAACTTTTCATTTTACTTTGTGGGGAGAACTTCATATGTAAACACTGCATCTACACCACTCCTAACCCCTCCTCCCCACTCCTCCCCTCTTCCCATGTTCCACCTCTCCTTCCCAAATCCATGATCTTTTCTTCAGTTATTATTGTTGCATGCATATATATTAACTGAGTTTCCTGAATGAAAAATCAGTGGATTATCTACTTATAAAGTGCAAGATTTAATAGTAATAGCACCACCTTCCACTTTTATAATCATTTACAAACTTTTTGTAAATATCACCTTATTTAAAACTTTCATCTATAAAATAGGGCCCCCTTGACAGAAGAAATCATAGAGATGCTGAAAGGTCATGCAAATTTTCTAAGTATCAAGAGAAGAGTGATTATTATGTGACAGGAGAAATTTCTTTTCTGGTCCAGTCTATTTGGAGTTCTGTAGGCTTCTTGTATGATCATGAGCATCTCTTTCTTTAGGTTAGTGAAATTTTGTTCTATAATTTTGTTGAAGATATTTACTGGTTGGGAATCTTTACTCTCTTCTATACTACCTATAATTCTTAGGTTTGGTCTTCTCATTGTGTCCTGGATTTCCTGGATGTTTGGGTTAGGAGCTTTTTGCATTTTGCATTTTCTTTGACTGTTGTGTCAGTGTTTTCTATGGTATCTTCTGCACCTGAGATTCTCTCTTCTCTTGTATTCTGTTGGTGATGCTTGCAGAAGCTGAGAAGGGGTTTGCAACCCCATGGGAAGAACAACATCAAACAACCAGACCACCCAGAGCTCCCAGGGACTAAACCACCAACCAAAGTGCACACATGGAGGGACCTATGGCTCCAGCCTCATATGTAGCAGAGGAAGGCCTTGTCAGACATCAATGGGAGGAGAGGACCTTGGTCCTGAGAAGGCTCATTACCCAGTGTAGGGGAATTCCAGGCCAGGGAGGCAGCAGGAGTGGGTGGAGGGAGCACCCTCAAAGAAGCAGGAGGAGGGAGGACAGGATAGGGGGTTTCTGTAGGGGAAACCAGGAAATGGGACAACATTTGAAATGTAAATAAATAAAATATTTAATAAAAAAATCTTATTTTAAAGGCAGTTTTGTTTAAAGAAAAATGTTTTCTCTAAAGCTGTGGCCAGCTCTTCTTCCTTTTTTGAGCTTGCTGTCTCATGATAACTTACTTGTTTTTATAATAAATAACAATGAAAACTCAAAAAACAGAGAAAGTGATACAAGTTGATGTTATTGGTGCAGCAGGGTACTATCCAAAGGTAATACTAGCTCCTCTAACACACAACAAAATCTCAGTGATTTAACACATAGGCACTTATTTATTACTTGTTCCTATAATAATTCAATGTCTGAAACTGGTTTTGGAGTGAGGACTAGATGTGTTTCATTTCTACCAACCTTTATTGTTAGCTTCAAGTCAATAGCATCTAACTGCAAGAAGACCTAGAAAACTGAAATATAATTATTTGTCCAACAACAGAAAAACAGGGGTGGAGAACAGCAATGGCCCACCTTTGCCCCAGCCAAGATGACACATCACCTAGAACCAAGTCCAGTGTGTTTTCCATTATATTATGTTCATGCTTTAGTTTCCTATGAGTTAACAGATCTACATGGAACAATCAAATGCATAAATGACATCTCTGTAGATCATAGCACTGGAAGGGGTTTTCTGAGCTCCTGAGAAGGTTCGAAGATATCCCTAATGTACCATGTCAACATCATGGAACAAACAGGCTGAAACAAGTCACATAATCATTCCAGGAGAGTCTTACTGCCTTTTCCCTGCCCAAAGTAGGACAAGAGGTGAAATGATACAGTTATGCAAGGAGAAAACTTGGGCTCTGGTCTCAGAACTGAAATACAAGGTTCTGATAAGAGTCCCTTGAGTCACAGAACCTGACATCATTTCTCAATAGCATTTTGTGAGTGGGAAAAAGATGGACTGTGTATATGTTTAAGTTTATTTTGGGTCCACTTCCCATCCTCCATGAAACTCAGCACTCCACAGTTGAATCAATGAGACCTCTGAATCCTTTTCTTACTGGTGACAGTGAGCGAGTACCATCCTGTGCCATTTAATGAATAATTGAAAAATTGCAATAATCTAAGTCACTGGTACTATATCACAAAATGAACTTTTCATGTTTGGATGAGTGCCATTTAATGTGAATTATTTATTCGATGTTGTGGTGTATTTTATAAAAGTAATGAAGATTTAGTAACATGCCCTACCAACAGCTTTTTGCTGGTAAATGTCACTCCGTGTCTACACACTTTTCATCACTGACTCCCATATGCTTTCCTGCAGGATAGCAGTATAGTGAGGTGAAAAGGAGATGCTGAAGTACAAAGACTGATAATGATAGGAACAAGACTTATGTACTGTGTCAACTGCACATCAGCTCCCCGGGTAATGGCGTCTATATTCTGCATTACTAATGGTTTGGGGCAGAACTCTTAGTCACATGCATAACTTGTTCGTGGTGGTGGAGGAGAAGTTTTTGACCATGATTTTCATTGCTTGAAAAAGCACATTCTAAATTAACAAGAATAAAAATTACAATCCTAGTAAGATTCTGGATGATAAACATAACCTGAATCCAATCATGAGGGAGCATGAGACAAATAGAATTTAAGGAACATTCTATGGATTAATGAGACTATGATCTGCAAAATGAATCACTGATAAAAAATATAGTCCATGAAACTATACCTGATTAAAGGGGACAAAGGGCAACACAACTGAATGCAGTACTTGATCATAGGCTGAAACAAGAATAAGTTTAATTTCTCTGAAGGATGGTAATGAAATAATCAAGAAAAATTGAATGTGGACTTAGTACTATCAAGTGGTAGTATATCAATGTTCGATTTCTGGAATTGGCTAATTGCACTGTGGTTTGCAAGAGAATGTCATTACATCCTGAAATATTTAGAGGTAAATGGTCACAATGTCTGCAAGTTAGCCTCAAATGCTTCTGTAAATAATAGTAACAACCACATATATGCATGTAGAGAGAGCCTGTGAAGTGTGTTAGAGCAGCTAATGCGATCTAAACCAATATTGTCTCTCACCAACTACTTGTCTTATTTTCTAGAAAATACTATTAAATAAATCTAGGTAAAAATATCCGGAAATCAGTCATACTGCCATATTTTCTCTGTACGTTTAAATATTTCATCTTCAAAATTAAATTCTAAAGTCCATGCACACTCCCACAATGGTGAGTACCATCCTCTTACTTGGTACCACTGAGCATTAAAGCATAGACTAGAACTTTAATATTATGTATAATATCCAATCCAAGTCATTTTGGTTTTGGTTTGTGTTTTAAGTTTTTATTGGTCCTTTGTGAGTTTCACATCATGCAGTTCAGTCCTACTAATTTCTTCACCCCCTCCTATCTGCCTTCTGCCCTTGCAACTTCCCCCAACTATAACACACACACACTAAAGTATAGAAAACATTTTGTCATGGAAGCTGTAGTGTGTCACACTGTGTCCCAAAGTATATGACTCTGTCCACACAGCTTCACTTACAAATGTTCATTGCATTGAGTCTTTGGTCTTGTTCAAGATCTCTGGCTTCTCTGGCACTGCCAATATTGGATCCACACTGGGACTGCTCTTGGTTATCCTGTTGTTTCCCTGTGTCATGGAGATCCTGCAGCTTTGGATCTGTAGGACCAACCCTTTCATGAGCCCCAAGAGTTCACAAATGATGTAGATTTTGGGGTGGGCCAACTCAAACCCCTGTATCTGTGCCTGGGTAGCAGCTGAGCTGACAGCCAGCAAGCCCTCCTTTATTCCCGCCACCAGGGCAAGTTCTCCAGCTTTGCTTCCAGGTAGGCCACCCAATGCTTCCATCTGCGGGAGGCAGGGTTAGCTGTCCTGCTTTGATGCCCTTGGAAACAGCTTACCCACACCCATGCCTCCAGAGCAAGCTCCACTGTCCTGTCCAGTAAAGGCAAGAGGCCCACTCTCCCAAGTGCTGAAGCTGGCAAGGAACTGAGCCAGCATTCCTGTTCTCTCACCCTTTGGGGGCTGGGTCACCCTGCCTTTTCCATCAGGGCCAGTTCCTTCATTGAATTCTCAAACCAATTATGATCCTTGAGACATTACATTCCCTCCTCAAATGCATCAAAACATGACTTGATAAGCAAGAATATATCAGTGACAAGCAGATAAATGAAGCCATCTTGAGATGGGCACACAAACAGTTGATTTAAAATTCATGACATTCCAAATATAGAAATGACAGCCAAGGTCACTCATGAAGAGCTGGAATGACAGTTGTTGAATCTTCAAATACCAAGAGTCTGCTTTATTTGGATAGAAATTAGTATAGGATCCTGTTAAAGCTTCAGACATTTGATGTGAGTAGAAGCTCAGAATACCCAAGACAATATTCACATATCAAATGATGCCCAAGAAGGACGAAGAACAAAATATGGATCCTTGGGTCCTTTGTAGAAAGGGGGAAAATACCCACAGAAGGATATACAAAGACAAATGGTTGAGCAGAGTCTGAGGGAAAGACCATGCAGAGACTACCCCACACAGGGATGAATCCTATATACAGTTACAAAACCCAGACACTATTGTGGATGCCCACAAGTGCTGGCTGACCGGAGCCAAATATAGCTATCACCTGGGAGCTCTCCTAGTGCATGACAAATACAGAGGGGGACACTCTCAGCCAGCCATTGAACTGAGCACAGGGTCCCCAATGGAGGGGCTAGAGAAAGGACCCAAGGAGCTGAAAGGGTTTGCAGTACCACAAGAGGAACAACAACATGAGTCAGCCAGTACCCCCAAGTCTCTCAGGGACAAAACTATCAACCAGAGAGTGCACATGGAGTTACCCATGGCTCCAGATGCATAGGCAGCAGAGGATGGCCTTGTTGGACATAAAGGGAGGAGAAGGCCTTGGTCCTGAAAAGACTTGATGCCGTAGTGTAGAGGAATGCCAGGACAGAGTAATAGAATAGGGTTGATTGGGGAAGGGGAGAGGGCTTATGGAATTTTGGGGGGAGGGGGAACTAGGAAAGGGGACAACATTTGAAATGTAAATAAAGAATATACCTATTAAAAATAAAAAATAGAACATTTTGTTTGAAAAGCTGGGTAGGGAGCTTTGGAGCCTCAATGAGCTTTTTCTATGAAGGGATTGGGATATTTGTTGTGGAAAAGGTAAAGAGAATCTAGCAGTAGTTGTGTATGGAGAGCTCAAGAGAAAAATTAAATGGAGTTCAGCTGCAGTTCAACTCAACCTCCTCCTCCTCATGTAGCACAAGAAGCCATTATTTTCCCTATAGGAAAGGACTGGTACATGCACTGAGAGCAAAAATGGAATTTATTACAGCAGATTATCCACTGTGTATGACTTATATGACTAGATAGAAAGAACACAGTGTCCCTGAGTCATCTGCTCAGAGATAGTACAGCCTTGAAGCAGGCAGCCTGCATAATGGTGTTTATCTCAATAGGATTTTTTCCTCATTGGTCAGAGGTCAGGTGATTTACCAGGTTTCCTATTGAAGCTTGGATCTCTCCTTTCATTAAGTCATTTTTTTTTTTCTCGAGAGAGATTGGAACATTGAGTTATGTTTACTACATTATATGGTCCTAGCAAATTGAAAAAAATTATTAATTCTAGGAAAATAGCCCTGCTGCTCCTCCCAGAACCCATTATGTTTTCTTTTTTCCTGTGCTGTTTAAAGCCCTTAAAAATGCCATTTGGAGGCCTGCAAAATCCTCTCTTGAAATTACATTCCCTGGTTATGTCCTACCAAGCCTTCCATCACCCAAGCTCAACTCCACACCATAGTCAAGGACAGTTTAAATTCTCTAAACCCATCAGACCCTGTGACTAGGCCCATGCTATTTTCTATCTTGTCCCCTAGAAATTAGTTCTGTACTTTTATGTATAGGAAGCGTTTATCCATCCTCCAAAACTAAGCCCAAATGAAATCTTCTCTGTAGTATCATCTATGATTCTTGCTCCTTCCTCACCCCCACTTTCTTTTCTAATCCTCCAAGACTATTTATAGATAACCCTCTCTCAAAGCCACTGGCTTGTCTTCCAGAATCAATTTCCTAACTAAATGTTGTGGTCGATCTTTTATTCTTTAAGAATTTCATATAATATATTTTGATCATATTCCTTCCCCTCCCCCAGATCCTCCTCCACTTTCCCACCAACCCAATGCTATGCTTAATTTTTTTCTCTCTAGGCAACAATAACAATACAGAGTCTGACTCGTGTTGGCTAACTTTTCTTGAGCAGTGGATTGCTGTAGATTATAGTTGATATAACCAGTGTCTTTCCACTGGAGAGAAGAAGGTTTATGGGACGTATGGGGAGGGGGGATCCGGGAAAGGGGGAATCATTTGGAATGTAAACAAAGAATATAGAAGATAAAAATATTAAAAAATGTTTCCTCCTCTCCAATCATCTATCAATTACAAGTAGTTTCTAGGCTAGGGGAAGGGTTTGTGCCTACTTTCCCTCTTCAGTGCTGGGGTTTTGTCTATCTTAAACATATGCAGGTCTTTTTCATGCTATCATTGCTTCTGTGGGTTCATACATACACTAGTCCTGTTGTCTCTAGAAGATACTGTTTGATTAGAGTCATCTATCTCTTAGTCTTTCTGCAGCACCCCCCCCCCCCCATCTTCCTCATTGCTTCCTTGAGCCTTGAGGGGAGAAGACTGGATGAAAATCCTTTTTATGTCTAAATGTGACAAAGTCTCTTACTACTCATTGTTCAGCTGTTAATTGTGGGGCAAGTGTGACACACCACACAGAAAGACTGGTAAGGTCAAGCAGAATAACAAGCCATGCCAGTTCTCATAAATGATACTGGTAGGCCTTCAAATCTGCTCCTGAAAACTTCCTATCCTGGAACACAAGACCAAGACACCCCACTAAGAGGACCATGATAACTAGTTATGTAGCATAAAACCAAGAGTTCTCCATGCTAATGAAGTATCTAGATGGGCCCCTAAAGGTTTAGCCCATAGGCCTCCCTTCCCAGGCATCCCTTCCTGTAAAAAGGTATTTAATCTCTGGTCCACTGAGAAAGTCTTATGCATTCTCTTTCCACCATGAATAGACAGTTTGAACAAGCAAGAACTGTCTCCTTCCTCAAGGACCTGTTTCCCATAGATGGCCTCTATGCACTCCTGACATTCCCCCACTCCAGGCTCATCTCAGGCCCATGGCCCCCATTCTCAATCCTTCAAGGTTCCCAGCAGTGGCTGGGTACCCAGGAGCTTGAAAATCACAGTCTGTGCCCCAGCCTGTACTGTCTCTCACTGGGAGAAACATGGGCTGGGGCCCCTACCTTAGGCTGTGCTCAGCCTCCCCTGAGTGGCATGTTGGAGTATCCCAGGAGACTAGCACTCCAATGGCCTCAAAGAAGGGCCTAGCACCTGTGTTTCACCTGAGTGGTGTCCTGACACCCCAGCAGTGAGGCTAAACTCAGACCCACATCTGGCAACCAACAGTTAATTACTGTCCGCAAGAAGTATCTCTGATGATCCTTAGTGAACAATGTACTGACTTATGGATATAGCAATAAGTCTTTAGAAGTTGTTTGATTGCCAAGCTTATTTGTGGAAATAATTGTAGTAGTAGTTTTTCCCTAGAGCCCATTACCTATCTAGTCTCAGGGATTTGTTTTTAACATCTGAGGATGGAGACCCTGTTTTATGCATTATTGAATTATCAACATCCAAAGTAATTAATGCTACAAAGTAGGCAGGCAAAATCTATGTAGTAGGAATGCTTCAATCAATGAACACATAAGTGATTATGGCCTTCAAGCTGGACACTTGACAATTTAGCACAGAAAATATCCTGGGTTCATTCAGGGTCTGCCTTCAGCTTTGTATAACACATCTCATATTAAAGCTATATCATAAACACTGTTAAGTTTACTTTGAAAATGAATAAACCAGGATGGGGAGATGGGGAGATGGGCAATACCACCTTCTGCACAAGCATAGACTCACCTTAGGAATCATCTTAGTCTCAGTGCTCAGAAATGGAGTGAAATAGACATTTTTTCTTTACTTTTAAATGCCAATAGCCATGAAAAGATACTCAACATGATTTCTCATCAGAGAACAATACAATCATATAGAATTTCACACCCATTAAATGCAGGTGTTATGCAAAAACAGATAATATGGAACATTAGTGAGGTTGGAGAGAAACTGGAATCTTCATTGCTTCAATGGGGAGAATGCACAATGGAAAGGTCCAGGATTCTGCTTGCAATTCTACTCCTAAATCTACCCAAGAAAAGCCAACACATATGCAAACACATAGACTTGCATGTAAATGAACATAACAGCATTATTTGCAATGGCCTAAATGTAGAAACAACTCCAAAATCTACCAACGAATGAATGGATAGACAGAACATGGTGCTGCTGTAACAACAGAATACTATTCAGCAAGTAGCTAAAATAGGAGTAAAAATTATGCTAAGTGAATGAATATAAAAGACCACATCATATATGATTAAGTGCATAGAAAATATTGAGAACAAGTAAATCTAGACCAAAAGAGAGTAACTTCATGTTTGCCCAGGTCTGGAGGAAAAGAAGATAGATTAACTATAAGTGGGCACAATGGATTTTACAGAGATTCTAAAATATTTTTAAATTGAATTATGGTAATGGTTACACAAATCAGTAAATTTACTAAAATATCATTAAGTTGTATACTTAAAAGAATAAATCATGTGGTGTTTACAGTATTCTCCAATATAATTGTTTGACCCTTTGTTGTTTTTTTGTTTGTTTGTTTTGTTTTTTGTTTTTTGTTTTTTGTTTTTTTTTTTTTTGAGACAAGTTCTTGCTATTTAGTCCAGGGTTTGCATGAATTTGCCCACTCCAACTGCAAATCCATTGTCATCTTGCCTGATCCTCCTGAAAGTTGATGTTACAAGCATAAGTAATACTGGCTGATTTTAATGTTTTATTAATAGTTATACACTTGGTATAGCACCACGTGTCCTATATCTTCCAGCTTCTGGATCTTGAGTCCCTCTGTAAGCTCCTAATCCCCATATATCACCCAGAATCCACTCAATACCCCAGGGAAGGGTGACTGGGAACCTTCAACTGCACAAGCCAGCTTTCTACACTCTTAAATCTGCACAAGCATTTAGCATGGATGTCAGTTTCCCCAAGAGACAATTTACCACACATTGGATCCCAGAATGGCAGAGACAGTCATGGACCCTAACCTCTGGAACCATGAACTCCAATAACATCTTTCTTCTATAAGTTGCCTTCGTCATAGTATCTCTTCATGGCAGTAGAAAAGGAACTAAGTCAAGGCATACTATCATTTTCTCTAGCTTAACAATAGACAAAGGAGTAGCCTGCCCAAGCTAATAATTGAGAGCCTGGATTGAATACTAATTATATTCTAGCACTGGGCTCATAATTGTGGTCTATTGTACTTCATCTTAAACATAACAGTATGTTAAATTCTGTAACTAAGTTATTTTAATGCTTTCAGCTCTAATTTATAAGCAAGGACACAGCTAGTACTGACAGAACTATGTATTTTTCCATCTGAAGGTTTTGATCCATTATATCACGAAGTAACTTCCCAGACCTTTTATTCTGTATCAGTCTTCCTAAGCATGAACATACATCAGAATCCCTTAGTGGAATCCTTAGATTCTATGGGGATCTAACCCTAGAATTCTGATTCAGCAGATCTATGGCAAAATCTGCTTTTCTGTGGTTCTAGGAAGTTCAAGAGTGCTAATACTGTCGGCCCAAGAACCACACTTTGAGAACCATTGCACTTATTCAAACTGATCTTATCCCAGGAGAATTTATAAAGTGATGCTAGTACTCAAAAATAAGGTTTTGCGCTACAAATATGACTAAATGGGTAAAATATTTGCTGTGCAACTATAAGGACCTGTGTTTGGATTCCAATCACCCATACACTAAACGTCAAACATGGTAGCACACACCTATAACCTCAGTGCTGTGGAAGGAGAGGATAAAGATAAGCATATTCGTGGGGCCCACTGGTCATATGGTCTTACCAATTGGTAAACACCAAATTTAATGAGAGACCCTGTCTGAAAGAGTAAAGTGGAGAAGCAGTTAAGGAAGATAATGACCTCTGGCTTCCGTATACATGAAACAAACAAAAAACAAAGGAGAGAGAGAGAGAGAGAGAGAGAGAGAGAGAGAGAGAGAGAGAGAGAGAGAGGGAGAGGGAGAGGGAGAGGGAGAGGGAGAGGGAGAGGGAGAGGGAGAGGGAGAGGGAGAGGGAGAGGGAGAGGGAGAGGGAGAGGGAGAGGGAGAGGGAGAGGGAGAGGGAGAGGGAGAGGGAGAGGGAGAGGGAGAGAAGATGGAAAAGGAAAAGGTTTTACTTGCTTCTCGGCCTATGCTAGTGTGGAAAACTGGGCTCACACATTCTTTGGTCTGTATCCCACTCATCTCTCAGAGCCTAAACTTTGGAAATCTAAGTTGTCATTTGGACTCTACTCCTTGTTATTCAGTTACTAAAACTCAAAAAGGCCCCCATTTGCATCAACTTCCATTAGTTTTAAGGATCAAGGACCTGGAAATCACAGACAGAGACCTTATTGAAATCTCAGATCATTTAATTAAGACTTAAGACTGAAGCCTCATCTGCCCATATAGTGGCTTACCTCACAGACATT
This sequence comes from Apodemus sylvaticus, assembly GCF_947179515.1. NCBI lineage: Eukaryota > Metazoa > Chordata > Mammalia > Rodentia > Muridae > Apodemus > Apodemus sylvaticus. The sequence goes on from NC_067495.1 coordinate 30,435,919, forward strand.
GTGATTTCAAGTTTCTATGTGTCCCATAAAGGACTTTGAATGGACAAAACCCAGCAAATTTGACCTCTGTTCTGTGATAAGAGAGCATTCTGCTACCCTAGAATCACTTCCTCTTCTAGGTTACTAGCCCCATTGCCCTACCTCTATACCTTGATGCAACCTTAACCACCTTCTTCAAGGCCCTATCTTCAAATATAATTTCTTGGAGATTAAAGCTTTCGCACATGGGAGAGGTCAATAGGCACAATTCAATCTGGGATGAAGTTCCCAGAAGGGTCACTTTTAGCTTTAAGCCTCAGGTGGGAAAAACTCATAAATAGCCAGAATGAGACCAGAAACGGGATTTTTTTTTAAAAAAAATCCATTTTGTTTTTATCTATATATAAGTCTGTGATGGGTGAGAAAAAGACCTAGAGGCAGACCAGTTGCTCAGTGTCTGCTGGCTTTTTCAGCTTACTCAGAGAACCTCTATGGAAGCAAATATGCATTTGGGACCCACATCAGAAGCTATTCCTGTGACAGTTTGCTATTAACATAAAGAAGAGAACTGAAGATAATATTAATTCACACCTTAATATTTTAAATGAGACAAAGCCATGGCAGCCATTTATAACTTGTATTTAATTAGACATACTCTGAAAGACAAGATTTTAAAGTAATCCCTAAGTAGACGCTGTTTCCATATGCAGTCAGCCTTCTGTACCCACAGGTGCCATGGGCTTGGCCAGCTGCTGATGGAAAGCATTTAAAAATCGCATCTGTATTAAACATGGACAGACTTTTCTTGTCGTTATTTCCTAAGCAATCAAGTATGACAACTTTTTATGTAGTATTTATACTGTAGCGGGTAATACAAGTAATCTCAAGATTATTTAAAGTATACAGAATGTTATGCTTAGATTTTGTGTAAATACTATGCAATTTTGTAATTTTCTATAAAAGACTTGAACATTTACAAATTTGGGTATTTACAAAGGTCTGGGAAGCAGTTCACTGCTCTCTCTCTCTCTCTCTCTCTCTCTCTCTCTCTCTCTCTCTCTCTCTGTGTGTGTGTGTGTGTGTGTGTGTGTGTGCATTCTCATGTAAAAATTCAATGGCTTCTGCCATGCCTAGTAGAAAGAACATGAAATTCAAACAGGCAGCTTATTATGAGCTTTGATGGTAGTCACAAATGCCCCCTAAGTACAAGTCATCTACAGAAACTTTATAGGGACATAAACAAATGAAACTACAAATGAAGCACATGGGCAGGCTATTACTAAAACCCCAAACTGGGGAAGCAAAGCCTGAAAGCTGTAGAAAGAAAATGAGAAACCTATAAATAACAAAGGAAACAAACAAAAACAAAACAGAACAGAACAGAGGTACAATGATCCCAAGTTGTTATTGATGTGAAATTGATAAAAATGAGGCTCTCACAAAAATATACATAAATACACCAAGTTGCTTCAAGTGCCCAAAGTAAATGAAAGAGAGAGGGTTGGTTAGGGGATAACTTCATACTCCAACATTGGCTTAGGTAGTGATTTGGCTAGCCAATCATATGCATTTCATAAACAGGTTTACATTGTCTGCATTGCCCCATGATGTGAATTTCAGTTAAAGTCCAGTTCCTGGCTTAGGGAGCAGACACTCTTCCTCCTGACTCAATAGAAATAAAAGCCCCTAAGACAGAGCTGAGCATTAGCAAGCTTGTTAGCAACTGTCTCACCTTTTCTTCCCAATACATTGCCCCCCAGATCCCCTGTCTTAGTCAGGGTTTCTATTCCTGCACAAGCATCATGACCAAGAAGCAAGTTGGGGAGGAAAGTGTTTATTGAGCTTACACTTCCACATTGCAGTTCATCACTAAAGGAAGTCAGGACTGGAACTCAGGAAGCGGGAGCTGATGCAGAGGCCATGGAGGGATGTTTCTTACTGGCTTGCTTCCCCTGGCTTGCTCATCCTGCTCTCTTATAGAACTCGGGAATACCAGCCCAGAGATGGTACCACCCACAAGGGGCCCTTTCCCCTTGATCACTAATTGAGAAAATGCTCCATGGCTAGATCTCATGGAGGCATTTCCTCAAGGGAGGCTCCTCTGTGATAATTCCAGCTAGTGTTAAGTTGACACACAAAACCAGCCAGTACATCCCCAAAGCCAAAATTTGAGATATCTTATTGAAAATTTCACTTCACAACCATAGGAAGAAAGAAATCAAAAGGAAAAAAGCAGCTTTGTCAATTTCACAAGAGTTTATTCATATTGGAATATTAATTAGCTGGAGAAATTGAAATTGGATATTACTCAGGCCTGTAAACACAGCAGGGGTGGTGGTGGTGGGTGATCTGGGAAGGTCTCTGTCTTTTCAGGAGTCTGGGAGGTCTCACACCAAGACAGACAAGCCCAAAGGCAGTAGCCTCCTGATCTAGTCCCCAGCAGTTCCTGTTGCTGCTGCCATTCCCACACTGCTCCCTTGGCCTCCAGCCTGAATGAAAGCCCCAAATGTAGCCTGAGAATTCTGGCAGTTCAGTAACTGCCAATTTCCCTGCCCAGAGTCAGTTTTAGCTTCTGGAATCAGAATGACTCTTTAAAACTGCTAATGCAAAGCTTTAAGTTTCACAGAGTTCCAAGCTGACCACAGGAGGGAAACCCCTATAAAGTACACACACCTTGTCTCTTTAGAACATCGATTCCATTTTTCCAGATGAGTTGCTTTTTGATACCTGCATTGGTCCCTGACCTCTCAGTTCCTAGCAAACACAGCTCTTCTGCCTCCCAGTGAGGACAGCCTTAGAGAAGTGATCTATGATTACGTGAACTCTTAACTATATATTGTATAGGGAAAGCCCACCGGGAAGAATTCTAGTCCATGTAGATTCTCAAGTAGGCAACCACTCTCTGATATGAAATCCTCCAGGTTGATCAAGTGTAGTGGCTATTCCTGGTTGTCAACTTGACTATATCTGAAATGAACTACAGTCTAGAATTGGAAGGCTCACCTATGATCCTAATTTGGAGGCTCAGACATATAAGTTTCTGACATGGATCTTGGCATGGAGACCTTGAAGCATAGTGGCTAAGACAAAGAGATCTCCGAGTTCAAGATCATTTGAGATTAAAGGCATGGAGGCACATGCCTTTAATCTGGGCCACACCCTCTGCCGGAGACCCACATGCCAATAATCTGGGCCACACCCTCTGTTGGAGACCTACAGCCTTTAATCTGGGCTACACCCTCTGCTGGAGATATATAAGGACATTGGAAGAAGGAAGATTCTCTCTCACTCTTCCTTGCCTGCTTGCTTCGTGGGACTGAGAAACTGCTAGATCCTTGGACTTCCATCCACAGCTGCTGCTGACCATTGTTGGGGAGTTGGAATATATAGACTGTAAGTCATTGACAAATTCCCTAACTATATAAAGACTATCCATACGTTCTGTGACTCTAGAGAACCCAAACTAATACAGAAGTTGGTACCAGGAGTGGTTCTAGAGGAACAGAAGTATAAGGATGAATGTTTCAAAATTGTGGAGTTGGTTGGTTGATTCAATAGCACCTTCAACTACTGAAACTTCTCCAGATTCTCTCCTTCCTGGGAACTCGGAGAATATTGAAGACCCGTGGATGAAACTATATCTCAAGCTTAAAGAAGCTAAGGCCTTTGATTATCTTGATGAATTAGGTGATTCAGTGGTATACAATACTTTCTCCAAGTTGGGGAAAAAAATCAGAAAATGATTTTGCTGGCTGGTTGCTCTTAGCATCTCGGGGAAAAAACAATGAAGGAAAGGAAGGAGTTGTGTGATAAAATCGAAGAGCTCCAGACTCAAGTAAACAATCTAAAAGTTGCTAAGTGTGCCCTTGAAGAGAATCTACTCTCTAGCAGCCATAGAGCTCAAGTAGCAGAAAATCAAACTGAAGCCCTCATTATAAGGTTGGCTGAATTACAGCAAAAATTTAAGTCTCAACCTCAGAGGGTGTCAGCAGTTAAAGTAAGGGCATTAATTGGCAAGGAATGGGATCCTATAACTTGGGATGGGGATGTGTGGGAAGACCCTGTTGAAATTGAGAATTTTGAATCTTCAGATTTTCAAGGATTTGCTCCACCTAAAGAAGTAGTACCCTCAGCCCCACCCCTTGAAATAATGCCTTCTCCACTTGAGGAAATTAATCCCTCAGAGCCTGATAAACCAGCAGTGACTTTTGCTGACAATACTGATGTTTCTCAAGGCCCACCAATAGTTTCTTCTAGACCTATAACCAGACTCAAGGCAAAGCAGACCCCTAGAGGGGAGGTAGAAAGTGTAGTCCATGAGGAAATACACTATACTAATAAGGAGCTTAATGAGTTTGCTAATTCATTGAAGCAGAAGTCTGGAGAATATGTGTGGGAATGGATTTTAAGGGTGTGGGATAATGGTGGAAGGAACATAAAACTAGAGCAGGCTGAGTTTATTGGCATGGGCCCTCTGAGTGGAGATTCTAGGTTTAATATGGAAGCTCACACAGTTCAAAAATGTGTCAAAAGTTTGTTTGATTGGTTGACTGAAGTATTTATCAAAAGATGGCCTAAGGGGCTGAAAACATCCAATGGAAAAAAGATAGCCTTTTCAACAAATGGTGCTGGTTCAACTGGAGGTCAGCATGCAGAAGAATGCGAATTGATCCATCCTTGTCTCCTTGTACTAAGCTCAAATCCAAATGGATCAAGGACCTCCACATAAAGACAGACACTCTGAAGCTAATAGAAAAGAAACTGGGGAAGACCCTTGAGGACATCGGTACAGGGAGAAAGTTTCTGAACAGAACACCAATAGCGTATGCTCTAAGATCAAGAATTGACAAATGGGACCTCATAAAATTACAAAGTTTCTGTAAGGCAAAGGACACCATCAAGAGGACAGATCGGCAACCAACAAATTGGGAAAAGATCTTCACCAATCTTACATCAGATAGAGGGCTAATATCCAATATATATAAAGAACTCAAGAAGTTAGACTCCAGAAAACCAAACAACCCTATTAAAAATGGGGTACAGAGTTAAACAAAGAATTCTCACCTGAAGAACTTCGGATGGTGGAGAAGCATCTTAAAAAATGCTCAACTTCATTAGTCATTAGGGAAATGCAAATCAAAACAACCCTGAGATTTCACCTTATACCAGTCAGAATGGCTAAGATTAAAAATTCAGGAGACAGCAGGTGTTGGCGAGGATGTGGAGAAAGAGGAACACTCCTCCACTGCTGGTGGGGTTGCAAATTGGTACAACCACTCTGGAAATCAGTCTGGCGGTTCCTCCAAAAACTGGGCACCTCACTTCCAGAGGATCCTGCTATACCACTCCTGGGCATATACCCAGAGGATTCCCCACCATGTAATAAGGATACATGCTCTACTATGTTCATAGCAGCCCTATTTATAATTGCCAGATGCTGGAAAGAACCCAGGTATCCCTAACAGAAGAGTGGATGCAAAAAATGTGGTAAATCTACACAATGGAGTACTATTCAGCCATTAGAAACAATGAATTCCTGAAATTCTTAGGCAAATGGATGGAGCTAGAGAACATCATACTAAATGAGGTAACCCAGACTCAAAAGGTGAATCATGGTATGCACTCACTAATAAGTGGATATTAACCTAGAAAATTGGAATACCCAAAACATAATCCACACATCAAATGAGGTACAAGAAGAAAGGAGGAGTGGCCCCTTGTTCTGGAAAGACTCAGTGAAGCAGTATTTGGCAAAACCAGAACGGGGAAGTGGGAAGGAGTGGGTGGGAAGACAGGGGGAGAGAAGGAGGCTTATGGGACTTTTGGGGAGTGGGGGGCTAGAAAAGGGGAAATCATTTGAAATGTAAATAAAAAATATATCGAATAAAAAAAAAGAAAAAAAAAAGATGGCCTATTGAAAAGGAGTTGGAGATGCCTGATATCACTTGGCTTAGTGTTGATGAAGGGATTTTATGACTTAGGGAAATTGCAATGCTAGAGTGGATACGTTGTGTAAAACCTAATCCTCCACAGTGGGAAGGTCCAGAAGATATGCTCTTCACCAGTCATATAAGACGCAAACTGGTGAGAGGGGCACCAGCATATTTAAAGAGTTTTGTTCTTGCCCTTTTCCTTGTGCCAGACCTTAGGGTTGGAGATGCTGCTGCTCAATTAGATGAATTAAATTCAATGGGTTTAATTGGGCCCCGAGTTAACAAGGGCCAGGTGGCAGCATTGAATAGCCAGAGACAAGGTGATCGTAGTTATTACAATGGACAGCGTAAACAAAACAATGTTTATAATGACATACCCCGTAATGGGCAGAGAGGTGGAATTTATAATGGTATGACTCGTTTGGACCTTTGGTGCTGGCTAATCAATCATGGTGTTTCCAGGGATGAAATACATAGAAACCTACTGCATATCTGTTTGATCTGTATAAGCAGAAAATTCCTCAAAAAAATGATAGGAAGGCTGCATTGGATCATGGCAAAAGGCAATCTCGGCCAGTGAATCAATTTCCAGACTTGAGCCAGTTTACAGATCCAGAACCCCTTGAATGAAGGGGTGGCCAGATTCCCCTGAGGAAGGATCTTGATAAGACACCTAAAAGTTTTGCTGTTAGTCTTTCTCCAATTCTTCCCCAGAGGGACCTACGGCCTTTTACAAGGGTAACTGTACACTGGGGGAAAGGAAAGAATCAGACTTTTCGGGGGCTATTGGATACTGGTTCTGAATTGACACTGATCCCACGAGATCCCAAGAAACATTGTGGCCCTCCAGTTAGAATAGGGGCTTATGGAGGACAGGTGATTAAAGGAGTTTTGACTGATGTGCGACTCACAGTAGGTACAGTGGGTCCCCGAACACATCCTGTGGTCATTTGCCCAGTTCCAGAATGTATAATTGGGATAGATATACTCAGAAATTGGCAGAATTCTCATATTGGTTCTCTGACCTGTGGAGTGAGGGCTATTATGGTTGGAAAGGCAAAATGGAAGCCTTTAGAGTTGCCTCTGCCAAAGAAAATAGTGAATCAAAAACAATATCGTATTCCTGGAGGAATTGCAGAAATTACTGCCACAATCAAGGATTTGAAAGATGTAGGGGTGGTGGTTCCCACCACATCTCCCTTTAACTCTCCCATCTAGACAGTGCAGAAGACAGATGGATCATGGAGGATGACAGTCGACTATCGAAAATTAAATCAGGTAGTAACTCCAATTGAAGCTGCTATACCAGATGTAGTTTTGTTACTTGAGCAAATTAACACATCTCCTGGAACCTGGTATGCAGCTATTGACCTGGCCAATGCCTTCTTCTCAGTACCTGTCCATAAGGACCACCAGAAGCAATTTGCTTTCAGTTGGCAAGGCCAGCAGTATACCTTTACAGTTTTGCCTTAAGGATATATTAACTCTCCTGCCCTGTGTCATAACTTAGTTAGAAGGGACCTTGATCATTTGTCTCTTCCACGAAATATTACATTGGTGCACTATATTGATGATATTATGCTGATTGGACCAAGTGAGCAGGAAATAGCAACCACTTTGGATTCATTGGTAACACATATGCGTATCAGAGGATGGGAAATAAATCCAACCAAGATTCAAGGACCATCTACTTCAGTGAAATTCTTAGGAGTACAGTGGTGTGGGGCATGCAGAGATATTCCTTCTAAGGTGAAAGATAAGTTATTGCACCTGGCCCCTCCCACCACCAAGAAAGAAGCACAATGTCTATTGGGTCTATTTGGATTCTGGAGACAGCACATTCCTCACTTAGGTGTGTTACTCAGGCCTATTTACCGAGTGACTCGGAAAGCTGCTAGCTTTGTGTGGGGCCCAGAACAGGAGAAGGCTCTTCAACAGGTCCAGGCTGCTGTGCAGGCTGCACTACCACTTGGACCATATGATCCAGCAGACCCAATGGTACTTGAAGTGTCAGTGGCAGATAGAGATGCTGTTTGGAGCCTCTGGCAGGCCCCTGTAGGTGAATCACAGAAGAGACCTTTGGGATTTTGGAGCAAAGCTCTACCATCATCTGCAGACAACTACTCTCCCTTTGAAAAACAGCTTTTGGCCTGCTATTGGGCCTTAGTGGAAACTGAACGTTTGAGAATAGGACACCAAGTTACTATGCGACCTGAATTGCCTATCATGAGCTGGGTGTTATCAGACCCTCCAAGTCATAAAGTAGGGCGTGCACAACAGCAGTCTATTATCAAATGGAAGTGGTATATACATGATCGGGCCAGAGCAGGTCCTGAAGGCACAAGCAAGTTACATGAAGAAGTTGCTCAGATGCCTATGGTTTCTACTCCTGTTACAATGCCATCTGCTGCCAAGCATGTACCTATAGTGTCATGGGGTGTTCCCTATGACCAGTTGACTGAAGAAGAGAAGACTAGAACCTCGTTTACTGATGGCTCTGCACGTTATGCAGGCACCACCCAGAAGTGGAGAGCTGCAGCGTTACAACCCCTTTCTGGGACAAGCCTGAAAGATACAGGTGAAGGAAAATCTTCACAGTGGGCAGAACTTCGGGCAGCACACATGGTATTACAGTTTGTTTGGAAGAAGAAATGGCCAGATGTACGATTGTTCACTGACTCATGGGCTGTAGCCAATGGATTGGCTGGATGGTCAGGGACATGGAAAGATCACAATTGGAAAGTTGGTGAGAAAGACATCTGGGGAAGAAGTATGTGGATAGATCTCTCCAAATGGCCAAAGGATGTGAAGATATTTGTGTCCCATGTAAATGCTCACCAAAAGGTGACTTCAGCTGAGGAGGAGTTCAATAATCAAGTGGATAAGATGACCCGTTCTCTGGACAGTCAGCCTCTTTCCCCAGCCATCCCAGTTATTGCCCAGTGGGCACATGAACAAAGTGGCCATGGTGGCCGAGATAGAGGTTATGCTTGGGCTCAGCAACACGGACTTCCACTCACCAAGGCTGACCTGGCTACAGCTGCAGCTGATGCCAGATCTGCCAACAGCAGAAACCAACACTGAGCCCCAGATATGGCACCATTCCTTAAGGTGACCAGCCAGCAACCTGGTGGCAGGTTGACTAAATTTGACCACTTGCCCCGTGGAAAGGACAGTGTTTTGTTCTTACTGGAGTAGATACTTATTCTGGTTATGGATTTGCCTTTCCTGCACGTAATGCTTCTGCCAAAACCACCATCCATGGACTCACAGAATGCCTTATCTATCATCATGGTATTCCACACAGTATTGCTTCTGACCAAGGTACTCATTTCACAGCCAGAGAAGTGCGACAGTGGGCCCACGATTATGGAATTCACTGGTCTTACCATGTTCCCCATCATCCTGAAGCAGCTGGACTGATAGAAAGATGGAATGGCCTTTTGAAGACACAGTTATGGCGTCAATTAGGTGGCAATAGCATGGAGGGCTGGGGCAGAGTTCTTCAGAAGGCAGTATATGCTTGGAATCAGCGTACAATATATGGTACAGTTTTCCCCATAGCCAGGATCCATGGGTCCAGGAATCAAGGCATGGAAAAGAGAATAGTTCCACTCACTATCACTCCTAGTGACCCTCTAGGAAAAATTTTGCTTCCTGTCCCCACAAATTTAGGTTCTGCTGGCCTAGAAGTTTTGGTTCCAGAGAGGGGAGTGCTCCTACCAGGAGCCACAAGAAACATTCCTTTGAACTGGAAGCTCAGACTTCCCCCTGGCCATTTTGGGCTTCTAATGCCCTTAAACCAACAGGCTAAGAAAGGAATAACAGTGTTAGGAGGGGTGATAGATCCAGATTACCATGGGGAAATTGGATTACCTCTCCACAATGGAGGTAAGCAGGATTATGTCTGGAGTGCAGGAGATTCCCTAGGGCGTCTCTTAGTACTCCATGTCCTGTGATTAAAGTCAATGGGAAACTACAACAGCTTAATCCAAGCAGGATGACAAAGGGCACACACCCATCAGGAATGAAGGTATGGGTCAATCCTCCAGGAAAGGAGCCAAGACCTGCTGAGGTGCTTGCCGAAGGTGAAGGAAATAAAGAATGGGTAGCAGAGGAAGGTAGTTATAAATACCAGCTAAGGCCACGTAACCAGTTGCAGAAAGGAGGATTATAAGTAATATGAATACTTCTATCTTATTTTGTTGAAGATACATTTGTCTTTCTTCCAATCCCTTTAACATCAATTGGTATTGAAATACTAAAAGAATGTTCCCAAGGGACATTTCCCCACAGTAAATTTACAAATGCATTTGCGATTGTACGAGGAATAGTTAGATCATGTTAGGCGTATTCACAATCTTGTTATTGTTTCATGTGGACATGAGATATTATTTGTGTCAAGTTGACAAGGAGTGGATTGTAGTGGCTATTCCTGGTTGTCAACTTGAGTATATCTGGAGTGAACTACAGTCTAGAATTGGAAGGCTCACCTATGATCCTAATTTGGAGGCTCAGACATATAAGTTTCTGACCTGGATCTTGGCATAGAGACCTTGAAGCATAGTGGCTAAGACAAAGAGATCTCCAAGTTCAAGGTCATTTGGGATTAAAGGCATGGAGGCGCACGCCTTTAATCTGGGCCACACCCTCTGCTGGAGACCCACATGCCAATAATCTGGGCCACATCTTCTGTTGGAGACCTACAGCCTTTAATCTGGGCTACACCCTCTGCTGGAGATATATAAGGACATTGGAAGAAGGAAGATTCTCTCTCACTCTTCCTTGCCTGCTTGCTTCGTGGGACTGAGAAACTGCTAGATCCTTGGACTTCCATCCACAGCTGCTGCTGACCATTGTTGGGGAGTTGGACTATAGACTGTAAGTCATTGACAAATTCCCTAACAATATAAAGACTATCCATACGTTCTGTGACTCTAGAGAACCCAAACTAATACATCAAGTAAACACATCTATTCACAGATTAAACCACCGGTATGAAAAAGCTAAGTCAAATTTTCCTGATAGAATGGCTTCCAGGATATGAACTATTTTGTCAATCCTGGGAGCTCTTCCAGACCCATACCAACAAAAGTCAAAAGTTAAAATCAACTTGGCAGACAAGAGAACAGGCAAAAAGCACGCTTTGCTTTAACAAGGTCACATGGGAATAAAAACCACCAGCAAAGGCTACTTACAAATGAGGAAATCTCCAAATTCTTGAACGAAATCATAGTGGTTCTAATTCAGCATCAAGGGATGTGCCGGTTCCTTCTCCCTTACTCCAATATCAGCAGAGAGCCTTCTATTAATATTTCTTCCATAGGAGTTCTGGTTGTACTACTAGCAAGTCAACCTGACACCTGTTTCATGGAAGTCATCATCAAAAGCAGAAAATTCACCAACCAGGAGAGCTAAGCATGTGTGCAAGCATTCCTTTACTCTAGAACCAGACACTCTAGCAAGTGTATTTAACCCATGACCTAGGTACAGCTAGTGGTCCAGGATAGCTAATAATAAAGCCCAATAAAGACTCATAAACGTCCTTAAAACAGAATGAGATTGGGGGCAGGTTAAAAGCTCCATGGTGAGCTTTTCAAGTATGAACCTTGTAGATTATATAATGTCTCAATGTCACACACATATGCCATGCAAAAAATATCAAAAGAAAATAACATTAAGTTCATGGAAGCAAATTAAGAACATTTTCAACTTGATAAAGTGCTAAAACAACCCACATGGTCAATGTTTTCCTCTGTGGTCAGGAATAAAGAAAGGATTCCATTTTTCTTCTTAGAAACATAATGAATAGTAGCACATTTTGTATATTCAATAACACTATAATAAATGATTTTTATGTATCTTTAAACAGAAGAAAATGAGAAAAAAATAAACTCAGGTTACAAAACCCCTCTCCCAGAACAGTTTTGTTTTTTTAAAGTAAAACTCACTTTTTCTAAGTATTTCATTTTTATCTATTTTTCGAAAGTGTGTGTGGTTGTGGTAGTTGTGCATGCATATGAGAATGTGTGTTCATATATGTGCGGACATGCATGTGGAGGGTCAATGTTTATAGTAGTTATCTTCCTTAATTATGCTTGAATTTTATTTTGGAGGCAAGGTCTCGTTTAAGCCTAGCCTCTAACAACTGAGCCACCTGTGCAACCCAGATGCAAGGTCACTCACTGAGCCTTGAGCTCATCAATTTCTCATAGTCTAGCCAGACAACTTGCTCCAGTGATCTCCTTCCTGTCTCTGTCTCCTAAGTACTGAAGCTGCCTGTGACCACCATGCATGTTGAGATTTTTTATTGATATATTTTTTATTTACATTGCAAATGATTTCCCCTTTTCTGGGTCCCCACTCCCTGCAAGTCCCATAAGCCCTCTTCCCTCCCCCTGTTCTTCCATCCACCCCTTCCCACTTCCCTGTTCTGGAATTCCGCAATATTCTTGCACTGAGTCTTTCCAGAACCAGGGGCCACTCCTCCATTCTTTTTGGACATCATTTAATTTGGGGATTATGTCTTGGGTATTCAAAGTTTCTAGGCTAATATCCACTTATCAGTGAGTGCATACCATGATTGATCTTTTGAGACTGGGTTACCTCACTTAGGATGATGTTCTCCAGCTCCATCCATTTGTCTAAGAATTTCATGAATTCATTGTTTCTAATGGCTGAATAGTAGTCCATTGTGTAAATATACCACATTTTTTGTATCCATTCCTCCATTGAAGGACACCTAGGTTCTTTCCAGCTTCTGGCTACTACAAATAGGGTTGCTATGAACATAGTAGAGCATGTGTCCTTATTGCATGCTGAAGAATCCTCTGGATATATGCCCAGGAGTGGTATAACAGGGTCCTCAGGAAGTGTTATGCCCAGTTTTCTGAGGAACTGACAGACTGATTTCCAAAGTGGTTGCACCATCTTGCAATCCCACCAGCAGTGGAGGAGTGTTCCTCTTTCTCCACATCCTCACCAACACCTGCTGTCTCCTGAGTTTTTGACCTTAGCCATTCTGACTGGTGTGAGGTGAAATCTCAGGGTTGTTTTGATTTGCATTTCCCTAATGATTAATGATGTTGAACATTTCTTAAGGTGTTTCTCTGAAATCATAGCAAGCTTACAAGATTATGTCAAGGTCAACTTTGATATTGTAGTATAGTTAGGCAAGAGGCCATCATTGTGGAGGTAGGGTGTGGAGTGCAGGGGGCACACTGTATATACTATTACAATTTCCTCTTAATCTATAAGCATTTTAAAATAAAGATGTTCAGTATTTTTACATTAAGAATCCTTTATATAGCTTAGAAAGTGATATCACAGGTGTGACTGGGTCCTATATGAACCTCCCAGTAGTTTAAGAGTTCCTATTTTATGGACAGACAAAGATGTTCAGATAAGCAGTTGCCCACAGTCACAGCCACAGGTTGATGAGAGATGGTGAAAACGAATAGTTACCCTCAGTTTGATGATAATATAGACAAATGTGTTCTCTCTCCTTCCCCCTCCCCAGGTATAAACCTTTCTGTTGAGAATTCATCTATACCAGAAGGTCATGTTATTGAATTCTTTAAAGCTAAGTGATTTGGCCTCTAAAAACTGATTTATCCGTGCCTTTGGGAAGTTCAGGGTTTTACAGTATTATAGTCTTTCTCATGATCTGGTATCACACAAAAAAATCTGGGAGCCTTTTGCAATGTCCAGGAAATAGACAAAAAACATCTTAACTTCATCATGGTAGTGACATTCAAGTCAACAAATCTCAGAGATAGCTGCACACCGATGCCTGCCATATCCATAAATGAATGGATTTAAGAAAGAAATGTAGTATATGGGCTAGTGAGGTGGCTCATTAGGTAAGACTGCCCGGTGCCAAGCCTGATAACTTGAGTACTGTCTACAAGTCATCCTTTGACTTCTGGGCATGAGCATAGAATACACACGCATGCTCAAACTCTCACAATAAATGAGTGAAATGTACAAAAAGAATAATAGACAGTGATACACACAACAGACTTTTGTTTTCCATAAAAAAGAACGAAATCTTGTCATCGGCAGAAAGAATGGATGGAACCATTAAGTATAATAAACTAGTCTCAGAAAGATAAATATCTTCTGTTTTCTTTTGTATGTAGAATACACACACACACACACACACACTAGGATAGATGAGAGAACATTTGAGGTAAAGAAGGGGTATTAAAGTGACAGGAGAGAGCAGTGAGAAAAAGGACACAATATGCAATTGATGTATGTAACGAAAAAGCACAATGGGCATATTTAAGTGGAGAGGGGTCCAGTGGGGCAAATACAAAGTACAAGGATGTATTATGTATGAATGTCACATTGAAACTTTTAATTTGGTTGTATACCTTAGCTGAAAATATTTAAAAAAAGAAACTGTCTGCATGTACAACACCTGAACAAGATCAAGGCAGAGAAAATCCCTGCATGGAAGAAGATGCTAAAATGTCCTACTCTTAGCTATTGATGTTGATCACTGCTTGGAGAGGGACAGTCAGTTTTCTGTAGTGATGCGGTCACTGAGAGGCTCCCCATGCTTTGGTTGATGGCCTATATCTATGCACACTCTGCCAGTGGAAAGAAGTTTCATTAGGTAAGAAATAAAAAGGGTGTGTGACATTGGGAGAGAGTGGTGGTTGGGGAATAGAGAGGGAACCCAAGTGGAAGGAATGGAAGTGGACTTGACCAAAACACCCATTTATATGTAAGTCCCAAAAAATGTTTTAAACTGTAAACAAAGAATATAAAAGTAATAATAAAAAAGAAATATGAGTCTCATTTGGATTAAATGTTATTTCTAAGGTTGAGAGAGAGATAGGGAGAGAGAGCAGTGTTGATCAAACTCCTTAATACAGGGACCATGAGCTCCTTTCTTATTATGAAGAAATGCTTCCAAGCACATGTACCTGAGAATGTACGTTCAAGGGGTCAATGGTATAATTGATATTGAACTAAATTTCACATATGACATAATATAAATTCAATCATTATTTATAAAAGTAATAATTAAGATTTAAAGTACTAATACTCAAAAGTAAACTGTGACTTACTCAGAGAAAAACCTTTTGCATTTACGTTTTCTTATTCTTAGCTTTTTAGTTTAATTATTTTAGAGAGGTTCTTCCTGAGGTTTCAGGATGGTCTTGAACGCGTTATCCTCCTGAATGCTGAAATTACAGGTCTACCATACTCAGTTTTGACTTCATATATATAATAATCATTAATCATTGGTGGTTACAGAAAACAAACTTTAAACAAATTTGTACACGTGATTTTCACTGAGATTCATAATAATAAAAGTCTTGCAGACATCAGAATAACACTCTGCAGGAGAACTGCAAATATAATTTCAAGGAACAAAAAGAATGATGTAAAATTTCTGACTGCCAAAGAGCTTGTCAGGTACTTTTAAAATGGATGATGGTAACTGTCATAATTATAGTTCGATTCCGGGAAGTACAATATAAGAGTTTTCTTTTTAAGTGTCAATATTTATGCTATACTGACTATCACATCCTTTGGAACTACAGTATTTAAATGTACGAAGGATTGCATGCACCAGATGTATAAATGTGAAAGAGGGTGGAGTTTGACAAAATTCTTTCAAGGTTAAAATGCTGAAAGATGCAAGAAAGCATGCTGGGAGCTGGATAAGATCATCTGGATGCTGTCGTCCCACAGACACAGCAAATTGAAAAGGCACACACCAACTACCTTCACACAAAATGGGAAATCAGATGACAGATGATGGTGCCTATTTTTAGTGTAACAAAGCCAAAGGACAAGCTGAAGACAGGAAGAAATGAGCTGTTCTTTTCTCAAGCAAGTCAGGAGAGAGAAATGCCTTCAGCTTCAGGGAAGAGGGAGGGAATTAACTCAAGGCATTAGACTTGAAACCAATCACCAGACCAGCCACAGTTAAACCTAATACCATGGCAAGGGCTCTAGAACTAGGGGACTAATACCCGCAGACTGCACCTCTGAGACTTCTTTAGGTGTGCCAACAACTGCTTCCCAAAGTGTACTCCAATTTCGTCACCAGAGTGTGGGGATATAGGGTTTTATCTTATAACCCAATTGAGGCCCACTGTGGTGAGAACAAGCACCCTGTAACTTTAATTTTTTCAAAGACCTATTTTTAATGATGGTTCTTAAATGCTTTAACCTCTCTATAGTCTACCACCTATCAGAGGTAGTAGAAACAAAAGGACGGGAGAAATGGACCTGTTTAGAAAGGATCTTTGGAACAACTCCAGTCTATGTTGTCTGGAAATCAGCAGTGCACAGGTTAACAGTGGCAGCTAAGTCCACTTGGAAACACTTCATGGAAATATCTGGTCAGCAGCAGCCATAGTATGATCTAGCAGGAACAACCAGGCCTCAGCTTTGGCTCGAGTCAGTAGGAGGGACCAGGAGAAATGCCAGGAGACTTCTCAGCTGTGCCTTTCTCAGGGAATCAAAGATTAGCAAAGACTGGAGACACACTCAGCCTCTGTCACTGTCGAAACATCCATGTCCTCCACAGGTCTGGCCTCATCACATGAGTCTGTCTCAGCTGATATCACTCTGCCACTCTACGCAATCTGCAGAAGTGGCAAGAAACCGCAATACACCACCAGAAGTTTTGTCATGCTTTTCTGTCTATGGAGTCCCGACAAATGCAGCTCAACTACACAGTGTAAGGCAGACCAATACATGTGTGTTGTTAGCAAAGAATCTTTCATAGAGTGTCCTTTCATGAGCTTGTTTTAGCAGAACATTCTCCTGTGTCTGTTTCAACTAAATGTTCCTTCACACGTTTGCCCCAGCAAAAGACCATTCAACTGACTTTTTAAAGAACCCTTAAGTTTCCACTTCAGCACACAGTGTAAATGAAAACTCTTGGATGCAGGCCAGGGCTCAGAGAGCTTTAGACCACCCCAACATTAGGCCTGTGTACTGTACCTGTGTACTGTAAAGTAGACTCAGGTTTCACTTTTCATCATAATCTTTCTTAGCATGAGCCTGGGGAGCTCCCATCTCTACTGAGATGGAGGGCAGGCCCCTGTCACTGTGAGAGTGAGATGCAACCCAGCTTAGTGTCATCAGCTCTAGTGATCAAGGGAGGAGTGTCTCTACCATCTGTCCCCTAACCTGAGGCAGTGCAGCTGTATCCAGGCCAGTGCTTGTAAGACAGGCTCCTGTACCAGCAAGAAACCTGTACCCTAGGAGAACAGACTAACATTTCAGCTGCTTCACTGGGAATTGTGACATAGTCCTGAGTGTTCCCCTGAAGCTGGGCAGGTCATGTGCTTATGAGACTGAGGCACAGCATCAGCCTAAGTGGCCAAGGATCTGTCTTTACCAACACTTTTCCCCAACCTCAGGTATCATAGTATGGCACGTATCCCATATTACCAATTAATGAGAGTAAAATTGGATTGTAAGCAGAGGACTTTAGAATTTTCCTGCCAAGCTAGTGAAACTCAAGAGTGTAGACCATAGTGGCCCATATGCCCAGGGTTACCTTCATATGGAGTCTCTGCTAGAGGCCTGGGACTAGGAGGAAGAAATATAACTTGTTAGACTTCTATTTCTGCTGGCTTCACCTGTGGCTGGTTGAAATGATCATGGCTCATGCATGACTCTCTGTAAGCACTAAGCAGTCCCTGGCAGAGTCAGCCTTAGCCCTGCTTCTGTGTTGCACTAGCTTCGGCAAGCAGTGGGCTAAGAGTTGTGGAACAACTTGGAAGCACTGATGGCTATAGGTATTACATAGGATCCTTGAGTTGCACCATTCATTGTGATTTCGCTCAGAGCTAAGAAAATTCCTACAGTGTCTGTCCATAGGCCAGTATTGACTGCATAGCTGTGCTCTTGGGAGAAGCCTATGGGAATGCACCTCTTAGGTACTCCCTGGTTCATCCTGAATGGTCCAAACTGGAGTTTTGGAACAAGTTTGATCTTGGATTTCCCTCTAGTGCCCAAAGAGGGATAACACACTAACAACAGGCGCCTGGCTAACATGGAGCTGGGCACCATCCAGTGCTGAAATCATGGAATGAACTATAAACTCAGAGACAATAAACAGCTCATTTGGCATTTCTGCAGCAATAGGAACAAGGCCAGGGATTTCAAGACACTGCAACTTCAGTTAATATCAAAAGATGCCAGAAACTGACCAGACAACCATCAGTAGGGGAGAAGACACAGTGTTCTAGTTTCAGTCTATTGCTGTGATAAATTGTTCCAGCCAAAAGCAATGTAGGAGACGAAGGGTTTATTTGGCTTATACTTCCAGGTCACACCATTCATCATTAAGGAAGGCAAGGCAGGAACTCAAGGCAGACCTCCTTGTTGTTCCACACACCATGACCTTCTATCAAAAAAACAAAACAAAACAAAACAAAACAAAACTCCACAGCTGAGTACAGCAGGATCCCAGGAGGATGCCACTTGTTAGCTGGCTTAGGGAAACAGGCTCATGCCTAGGTAGCTTTCTTATCCAAATCAGAACCACTCACCCTGGGAACAGTGCCTCCCTTGGTGAGGGGACCCTCCTATGTCAATTAAGAATAAAGACAATCCTCCACAGATATGCCCGCAGGTCAATCTGGTCTAGAGAATTAATCAAGGTTTTGTTTTCAGGCCATATCTAGGCTATGTGAGTTGACAGGTAAAGCTTCCTATGGTGCATGCTAAATAATTTAAAACAGCTGATCAAAGGATAGTTAATGAACCTCATGAAAATGCTGACGGAATTTAATACTCTACCAAAGAAACTCAAACTTACGGGGGTGGGGGGGCGGGAATGATTTTTTAGAAATCAAAGAGAATTCAGTGTTGGGTCTTGGCAGTCCGGTACCAAATTCCAAAGCAAAGTCCTATGCTTCCTGCCCTAAAGCTGAAAACTATTCTCATCAAAAATAAAAGTAAAGTCAAAAGCATTAATGTCAGAACAGAGTAAACAGAAAGAAGAAATAGCAAGTTCTAAGACAGACGGTAGGAAAAGTCAGAGAGAAAATGAATAAAATGAAGACTTCAGAGGAATTTAGCTTCCGTAATTAAAAGAGCAACTATTTGAGTTACTGGGTTTCGAGAAAGAGTAAGACTGCTGAAGGGAAGCCCATGGGTGGATCTCTCTCGATTGTAGTGCTTGCCTAGCACGAAGCCTCAGACTCCATTCTCCAGCCCAGCATAGCTCAACTGTACTGGCACAACCTGTAATCCCAGCACTCAGAAGGGGGAAACAGGAGCATCATAAGACCAAGGCCATCCTCCTCTTGACAATATAGTAAGTTTGAGGCCAGCCTTGGCTACCTTTAGACAGCCTTTGCCAGCCTGTCTAACAAGAAAAAATGGCCAAAGAAATATAACCCGTATTTAAGGAGATAACAGAAAATGTTTGAAACTAAGAGAAGAATGTAAATATCTAGGTACAAGAAGGTCAGCAGTCAGACTTCACCCAACTACATCAACCCTGAGGCACTAATAATCATGTTTCCAAAGCAAAGGATAAAGAGAAAATTCTGACAACTCCAAGAAAAAAGAAACAAGCCAGAAGTGTGCCCCAGATCACCTTGGTAGCAGACCTTTCAACAATACCTGCCGAAGACAGCACCCATTCTTAACTTCTGTTTCAGATGAGCTGCTCTTACTGTGCAGCAATGTTACTTAATTTTCTATGTTGGTTTTGTATCTTGCAATTATGTTACATTTGTTTGGGTCTAACAAATTGTTACACACTTTAGAGTCAATGTTTTGTGTTACATGAGAGGATATTTTGACTTCTTTTCTTTTTTTTTAATTTGATTACTGACCCCACCCCCCACCCAGTTTTTCCCCAGTTGCACTTGCTAGGACTTCTAGTGCTAGTTGAAATAAAGTGGTGGAAGTAAACTCCTTGTGCTTCTCTAACTATAACTTAGTACCCATCAGTTGCCTTGTTGCAAAGCTTCGGAAGGTGGACTGATGAACTGATGGACTAAGGGACTGAAGGACTGATGCATTAGATGGCTACTGAGTTCCAGTTGGATGACATCATGTAGCTCTGGACTTCCATTGCTTAGCATGGGAACTACAGGAAATAACAGTACACAGTACACTTTGAAATCTAGAAGGATTTCAAAATTTTACCAAGAAGTAGTAATAAATATTTGATTTAAATATTATAGCATATATACATACATCAGAATATTACAGGTCCCCATTAATATGCATATTTTCCAGGTATGATAACATGCACCAGTACCTGGGAGTCTAAGGGAAGATTGACAAGGTCAAAGCCAGATAAATATCAGGAAGACCCTGTCTTAAAAATATTATATATAAATGTAAGCTTTGTGTATTGAATCTTAGTGGGGTATAGTTTTTGCTTTGGTTTTTGATTCAGGGTCTGGTTCTGTAGTCCATGTTAGCCTGGAAATCTCTCTATATAGCCCAGCATCAAACTCATGTCAATCCTCCTATCTCAGCCTTATCAATTTCAATATTACATTCAAGATTTTAAAATTCTTTTAGGATGCATGCCAGCAAAGGAGATTTGGGAAGTCATTAGTTTTGATCAGAGTTTGCCACATACTGCATAGACAAGTCTTCTCTTAGTAATAGAAATTACTTTATGTGCAATGATGATGAGCCATCAATTTTACCAGGCTAACATTTATCCCTACAAGTATTGCCAACACCTGCTCTTTATACTGTCCCATTTTAAGTCTCCCTAACCTTCACCCTGCACCTCTCCCGGTGATGTCCCATCCTCTACCTATCCAGTAGTCTCATCTGGACTCTGACACTGCACTCAGTTCGCTTTCTTCCCAGGACCCTTCTTTAACCACTGCAATTCCAGCACTGCTCTCTGCTGCCATCAAGCACTCCTCCTCTATAGCTGTGTGAAAAACTTATCTCAGTGGTCCACTGTCCCTTATGAGCCACAGCTCCCACCTGCCTACAGTCCCTCACCTCTAAATTTTATTGTCTCAGTTGTTTACTAAATGTTATGAAGGTAGTTAGAAGTAATCATCAAAACACTTGAAAAATATTATATGTGGCTAGTCAGTAAAATGTCTGAGTCCTTCATTATATCCACACCAACGTGTACTTAGGTTAACACAGTGATGTGGATCCATTTACCTGGTGATCATTAAGACCTTTGGTCTGTATGGAGTGAAGGAAGCCTTGAGTGAGTGAAATCCTAAATGAATGTGTATTACTGACATGGGCATGGTTGTACCAAAGACTTCAAGGCCTCAGACTCACGTGAAAGTGGCAAAGCATTCCTACAGGGCCTCTAGGGCCTGGGTTAACTAGGCAGCATATATGTTTGGCTTGTGATTTGTTAGCACATGACATCCATTCCATCTCCTTCATGTCTTACTGCACTAAACTTCTAGAAAGTTAAATACATTTGTCTCTCAGGATCTACAGAGGAGTTGTCCAGGATAGCTTCTAGGTTCCTAAATCTTCAGATGACCATATTGTTTATTGAAAATAGTATTTGTATATAAGCTATGAATAACCTCCCATATACTTTAAATAGTCTCTAAGTCATTTAAATATGCAATACAATGCAATTCTATGTAAATAGTTATATTTGTTCTGGCAAAATAGCTCTGCATATAAAGGTGCAAACATTATGACCTACCTAAGTTCAATTCTTGTGATCCATATGGTAGGAGAGAAATTACTTTGGTGAGTTGTCCTCTGACCTCCACACATGCATTATGATATATGTACATTTGCCTTCATACACACATAGACACGCACGCACACACACACACACACACACACACACAGCTAAATACATAAATAGAAAAACAGATAAATGTAATTTAAAAATTGGTGGACGGGAGCAATGAGATGGCCCAGTAGATAAAATTGCTTGAGGCCAAGTCTAATAACATGAGTTTGATCCCCTGAAACCTACATAAAAGGAAAGAACCGACTCTCACATTTTTCTCTGACCTACACATGTTCAATGAGACATGTTCATGTCCCCATATATAATATATAATACATATTACATACATGCAAAATAAATGTAGTAAATATTTTTAAATAGTTATGCTATATTGTTGAAAGAATAAGAACAAGATTATATATGTTCAGTACAGACAATTTTCTAAACATAGTTTTGATTCACAGTTGGTTGAATGTGAGCTGTGGAACCAGATAAGGGCTTGAGTGCATATTTTTCAGCTTCTCTTAACTCCAGTGTATAGATGGGTATGTTTTCCCAGTGGGAAGTCACCTATGTGGCAAAGAACACGTCCCCTATGTGTCTGTGCCCTTCAGCAGAGCCTTACATCCCTATAGCAGATCCCACTATTTACCTTGTTCCTCCAGGTTTCCCAGAGGCATCAGAAGCATGCCCTGCTCCTCAAATAGTCTGTTGCAATGGCACTCTAGGAGATGACCTTACCCGTTGCTGTGAGGGCTGGGATTTTGTTGGAGTAGTCAAACCTATGAACTTCTAGCAGGCATTTGTGCTTAGCCACCACTCCTAACAATCTGAAGCCATTTGATTTCCTAAATTCTGTTTAAATGCCTAACAAGGTTTTTATTTCTGTCACTGAACTCCATCCACTCAAGCCAAGTGTATTCTGAGCTAAATACACCACAAGGGTCCAAAAGAAAGATTCATTACACACTCGCTATGAGCAGAGGCTTTCTTTCCAGTAAGTGCTATTTGGGGTAAATATTTTTACTCACCTGATCCAGAGTAAAATGCTTTCAGAATTTCCCTAAGCATAGAATTGAAAATATACCACAACCAAACTCCCCAAAGTCAGCTTCAGGGTGGTTCCATCCCCTACATGTCTATTACCTTCTGCCTGGTTGCACTGACCATAGAAACTTCTCTGATGCCCTTGAACTCTCTCTCCAGGCTGAAGGTAGGAGACTCTTCAGACTATTCCTCCATCAGTCAGACCACATGGACAATGCCAAAGGTTAGGCACCACCCACAGATACTCCACAAAAACTATAAGAACAGCTTCGCTGTAATAAAGACCCAGGAAGGATGGAAGGATGGAGAATGATTAATGGCCCCTTCAGAACTGATGGAAAGCAAGGGCCCTTGACATTTGCGGTGTTGATATTTTTCTCACACCACAACATTCCCACATGGTAGCAACCTGGGGCACAAAACAACAGCCTTGTCTGGGGAGAAGAAGAGGGTTCTGTGTGCTTCATTTTCTAAGAGAGCATGCCTTTGGGGGAAGTGTTGCTATAGGGGGTAGAGGCTCCTGTGGTGTTTGGCAGGATTGACTTCTCCGTCTCTGGAAAGTCCAAAGGTGATATATTTAATCGACAGCTCATTTTCTTTCATCTTTATTGTAAGTGTCTAATCCCATGGGCAATTCTTAAGGACAAACACAGCAGGTAAGAGGAGATGACGTCCCTGCAATAATGCTGCTGGAACTGAATGAAGAGAAAGGCTGAAAGCCAGCAGCATGGGATTTTGTGTCTATAAGAAGAATCAAAATGAACATGTTGAAGTGTAAAGCTGATGGGGAGAAAAGAAACAAAGAAACAAAAAGTACATGGTATGAGCAGAGGAGCAGGATGGAGATGAGAGAGCTACAGGCATGGGATGCCCATGGCAGAAGGAAGGGGAGGGAGAGCCGCCAAGGAAGGCATCTGCCAAGTATTCTCCTCCATAGCTACGCGGAATGGAATGTTTCTGTTCTTCACAGGCCTCATTTTGAACAGTATAATTTTTCACCACTAACACACACACACACACACACACACACACACACACACACACACACACACAATATCTGCCGAATACTTCTCCATCACTAATCACAATGTTTAAAGGTTAAAACTGAGGGAGGTGGCTTAGGTTCTTTTATTTTTTTTTCCCCTCTGATTATAAAAAGCAGCACATGCCCATTATGGAAAATGCAATTATGTCAGAAAGAACCAAGGTCCCGTGCAGTCCCAGCACCTAGCTCTGCTTTATTTTCTTTATATGGATCACTCAGTATATGAAATTACATATCCTCATTTCTTCACTAAATATAAGACTGGATTTTCCAATATCCTATTCTTTGAAAGCATGCTTTTTAAATGTTTGTGTTAGTAGTCCTTTTATATCAATATTTCACAATTTTCTGATCATTTTCTTAGTGTAGATTGCTAAAAGCTGAGTTCCTATGTCAATAACAGTGTTCAGTTCTAAGGCTTTTAATGCTTGTGCGAATTATGAAGAGAAAGTTTGCTAAGATAATGCTGCTAAAGCTGAATGACAAAATTTGCACCACTGTATACTCCTGCTTTATTTAGACTTTGGAGGGTACATTCAAATTCCTTGTTGCTTTGTTTATAAAGCAGATAGTCTCTGTCAATGTGGCATTATTGTTAAAATAGATGAAGAAATCTGACAGTTCGAGTTGCTTATATAGTTTTGAGGCTCTACATTTTGCCTTTTTATGCCATAGTTGCCTTGAGGAATATATCTCAAGCTTAACATTCTTTGAAAAGAATGTTCAAGATTTTACTTTTAATTATGTATATATGTGTATGCCTGAATGTAGGTTTTTGCACTTGAGCAGAATGCCCATAGCGGCCAGGAGAGAGTGTCCTATGGTCTGGAGCTGGGGTTACTGATGGTTAAGGGTCACCTGAAATGTTTGCCAGGAACCAAACTCAGGTCCTCTGGAAGAGAAGCAAGTACTCTTAACTGTTTACCCATCTCTCCAGCCCCTTTGAAATTGGTTTTTAATGAAAAACTGATTTTTGAATGAGTAAATGCCTTATTTCATCCAACTAGCACAATATTAAAGAAATAATAGAATATAAGAAGTGGATAAACCATTGAAAATATGTCAAGCATTTGTGCTAAGTGAAGTTGAGCACTCATCAGAATAATCCCTAGGATACATTATGAAAGGAGGGCTTTATATCTGCTTCATTCACTGCTATGCTGTCATGCCAAAATATATACTAGAAACATACTAGGTGTTTATTAATAAATATGGAGTGTGTGAATTAATTCATGGGGGAAAGTCGATTATCTAGATGTGGTCAATACTAAAAGGCTCTGCCAATATCTTTTAGACTATCTGCAAGTAATTTATAGTTTGAGTGAACAGTTGCTCCCCAACACTGACAGATTCTGGCCTCTGGGACCTGGGTCTCCCTGCCTTAGATTATTCATGACTATCGTAGCATTCACAGTCTGTGCAGAGTATATCAGAAATGCTAACAATCAAATGTGAATATGGTACTTGGTAAATAAATATCCCAACTGTCCTGCCCCTCACTGGTACTATTGAATCTTGGTTGACATGCTCTCAGAGATCCCTCAGGAGCCAAAGTCCAAGGGACCCCAGCAATAATCCGCTCATTAACATGCCCCGTTTTCTGCATACTCTCACTTTTCGCTTGGGAAATAGACTGATAAATTCAGACAGAAGGGAAGACTTAAATAGGATTTTCCGACTCTGTGAGTGTGTGCATGCATGCATGCATGCGTGCGTGCGTGTGTGGGTGCATGCGTACGAATGTGCATGTGTGTATGTGTCTTTACATGTACACATACACATGCATGCATGTGTATACAGAATAACCTTGGTCTTCTGGATGATTTGAAAATAGAGATCAAGAAAAAGGATAGGTAGTTAGTTACACTAGAGATTTCAAATAGAATATTAAACAAAGAAACAAACCACAGAGCAAGAGTGGATTAGCAGACAATGGGCTCATCTCCATGAGATGCTGGTGGTAGAAACAGAAATGGAGCTCCAGAAGGGGAGACAAGGCTGTGAGGTAGCATTCCCAAGTGCACGTGCTCAGCAATCACACTGTCAGAAAAGCTTCTGAACACTGTGAGTCTATTTATATATTTAGATGTAAAAACATGACTATTTTTCAAATAGGGCATACACAAATGTCACTGTTCTAGCACTAAACACAATGTCCAAATGTGAAAATCACTTAGAAAAATATTTTTTAAAACGTATTATTATTATAGTGGAATGTGTATGTCATGTTGGAGATGCTTCAGAACCTGATTCCCTCTGCTCTGGGGAAGACCTGACTGCCAGATGTCATTCAACATGCATCGTCTGAGTTTCTGGAATGAAGCAGTTAAGGATCTTATTTTTCCAAATCACTACAACTGCAATCACATTGGTTAACACAAAATAGGTCTTAAAGCAGGAGTCATTTGCTGTTTGAAGCACTATTTTGGGATTTGTATATATAAAGCATAAGAGAGAGAGAGAGAGAGAGAGAGAGAGAGAGAGAGAGAGCATGAATTTTGATTGTAGACACCAGAATCCATTTTAGTATAGAGGCTGTGCAGTAATGAACAGTGCCCACAGATTTCACCTGAGGAATGGGCTACTGTCACCTTTGGGTACCATCATTTACTATCCCAAGAGTTCTGGCGCCACCATAAACAACTGACACTACTCACCAATACTGAAGCCCACTCCCCTGTAAGTTTCTGCTGCCACCCTCCACCTGGTGGCTTCTTATGAAGCCAATGCCTATTCATGTGTGTGTGTGTGTGTGTGAGAGAGAGAGAGAGAGAGAGAGAGAGAGAGAGAGAGAGAGAGAGAGAGGCTAGAACTTGGTCTCTAGCTACAAAGGAAGTTGTGGAAGTCAGAGCATTTCAGTCATCTTGAGAGATATTAGTTTTTTAAAGGATGAGCTTATTGGGAAGGGGAATAAGACAATGCAGATATCCAACATCACTGAAGGACATAAGGGCTCTTCAGAGAACACCCTTCAAAGTAGATCTCAAGGAGAGTCACGAATGGGAACTGTCAACTCCCAGCTCTCTCTGCAGCTTTAGCTTGACAGACTGACCATTCTGGACTCATAACTGCACACTGCTTGGTGACTCAGCAAGACACATGGCTTCACCCCACCCACCTGCTCCCCTTAATAGATGAGACAAGAGCAGCTTACGTGACTGAGCATACTGAAACCTGGCCCAGCAAAACGCCAGGACTGGGTTAGCCTCCTTCATTTGCTGTCTTTTTTATTTTTGTCCCCTATCAGAGCTGCTTGTCTTAAGTCCCTTGGGACCGATTCCTATAAATGGTACTCAATGACTGAAGCAACATTTCCCAAACAAATATCCCCCATTGGATGTTATTGATTCTTAAGAGACAGCCTGTCACTCAGACAGAAAGGATAAAGGCTAATACTCCAAGATACAGGGGTCCCATCTCAGAGATGGCTTAGTGGGTTGACTCCTGTAAAGGAGTCCATATGCTGGAGTACCTCCTGCAACAGGAGAGCTGGTGGCCCACAATATATTCAAAACCTGGAAACATTTTTCTTTTTTCATTTTCTTTCTTTCTTTCTTTTTTTTACTTTTTTAAGACTATAACTATAACCTTGGTTCACCTCCTTTCCTCCTATATACTTCTTGTTCTCCTTCAAATTCATGACATCCTTTACATTGATTGTTGTTAAAAGTGTATTTGTATATATACTCATAAATATAACCTCAGTTTAGATAATGTTACTTGTACATGTTTTCAGTATATGTATGTGTATACTCGTATGTATATGTGTATATTTATATATGTATGTCCTTAGGCACTGGACAACCAATTGGTGTGATCTTCCCTGAGGAAAACCACATCTCGTCTCCCACTCTCAGTTGTCCTTGGTTGCCTATAGTTCTTTGTGTAGGGTTGAGTCCTTGTGGTATTTTTTCCTCATCCAATTTGACATCCACCAGTGCCATCCTTTTTCAGTTCACGATTGAGCAATCATGTTGGTGAGACTTTATGCGAGTAGTTACTGACATTACTTCCAGACAGAATCGTATGGCAAACTCCCTGATACTCTGGCTCTTACTGTCTTTCTATCCCCTCTTCTGCAATGTTCCCTGAGCCTTATGTACAGTTGTGTTCTGTAAATGTAGTCATTGGATCTGATTTCCATACTCAGCATTTTGATTAGTTCTGGTTTTCTGTACTGGTCTTTATGTATTGCAAACAGAAGTTACCTTGACGAGAGTGGAAGATTACACTTCTCTGTGGGCATAAGAACAAATATTTAGATTGTTGTTGGGGATTGTGCTGGTTTAGTAAAGTAGTGGTTGTGTGTTCTCCAATATCCACAACTTCAATAGTGCTGAATATTTAGCTAGGTTTCCAGCACTAAGCATGGTTTCTATCTTGCTGAATGGGACTTAAATCTAATTAGAGATCTGTTAGTCATTGCCAAGGTAAGCATGCACGAATGTTCTTTTCTTTGAGAACTGAAGCTTAAAGCTAGAGTCTTGTCATAGACCTACAATCTCAGTGACCCATGCATGGTTCTGAAGCAAGAGGATCACAAAGATTCATTCCCACATGGTTACCATTATTTAGGGACAGTCTAGCATTAGAACTAAGCCCATGAACATACGTAACTGACCTGGCACACTATATGACAATATAAACTCGCACTGTACAATACAGTCCACACAATTGCAATCACAAACCCCACAGATCATATCTGAAACAATATTGCCTATTTACTTGCATATATATACTTTATAGTTTGTCTCTGATAGGCCAAAGTGTTTCCATCTAAAAAATAATTTTTACCTGTAATTAAAATGATATAATTATAAACCTTGATTTTAATTTTATTAAGGACATTGATACATGACCTAAAGCCATTATGTAACTTAATGTTTTCTAGTAACTGTTTTTAAAAAAATAAAACAGGATATCAGCCATGGTGGTGAGCACACCTTTAATACCAGCACTCAGGAGGCAGAGGAAAGCAGAATTCTGTTTGTTCAAGGCCAACCTGGACAGCATAGTGAGATCCTATCTAAATAATAATAATAATAATAATAATAAACAGTAGGTTAGCAAAATGGCATATAGGCCAGCAATTCTCAACCTGTGGGTCTCAACCCTTTTGGGAGTCACAGTGGTCACCTAAGACCATCAGGAAACATACATATTTATATTGCAATTCATAGTATTAGCAAAATTACAGTTATGGAGCAGTAAAGAGAATACTTTAATGTTGGGGGGTAGGGGTCACCACAACATTCGGGACTACATGAAGTAGCCGCATCATTAGGAAGGTTAAGAACCACTGATATAGGCAGTATGGATTGGACTTATAAAAAGGTGTAATAAAAAACAAATAAGTAGGACATGAAGTCAGGAGGGGGACAGGGGAGGGAATCTGAGAGGAGGATTAGAGAGGAAGTGAATGTGGTCAAAGTACATTGTATACAGTATGGAATTCTCAAAGAATACATAAAACTATTTTTTAAAGAAATTTTAAGTGAAACAGGGCAACAGCACACACACGCGCGCACATACACACACACATTGTAATAATTGATAACAATTAATTCAATGACTAAAACGAAGCAGATACATTTCATTTGAATAACTTATCTTATTTAAGCTAACATAATGCAAGTGTGATTTCACCAGATCCCCCGGAGTGGATCCAGGTGGACTTTACACTGTTAGCTCCTCACAAGTGGAGCTAATCACATTCCACTTGCTCAAGAGCCACATGTGGCAGCTGGCTCCCGTACTAAATAGCATGGACACAGTTTTTTCGAATAGAGGTGTCCACTCCTCCTCCTCCTCAACTGAGTTACTTGCCACGCTTGTAGTCAGGCTGCCATTTGAAGAATCCATATCTATACTGTACTGAGTGAAAAGAGATGCTGGGCAGGCGAGCTAAGTGACAAAATTTCAGTCTTTCTCAGCTCTCAGGCTTCTGCTAATCTCTCTGGATCTTTCCTTCCTTGGGACAGGAGACTTGGTACTCACCTCATGTGCAAAGTTTAAAGGGTTATTAAAACAGTCAAGAACAACTTTTTAAAACTATTTCATTTTACATGTATGAGTGTTGGCTTGCATGTGTACCTGGTGCTCATGGAGGTCAGAAGAGTGTGATGTGTTAGATCCCCTGGAACTGGGGTTTCAGATGTTCTAAACAATCATGTTCTCTCCAAGAGTAACAAGGCCTCTTGTCCACTGAGCCATCCCTCCAGCCCAAACATCTGTACTTTAGTGAACTATTTCTAGAAACTAAAATCACTGTAAAAATACATGATAAAATATATAGCATTGCTTGAAATAATAACAGCATACAAGACTGGAATTAAGGAAAGGCTAGTGAATTCGGAAGTGGGAACAGGGTGAATCCTTCACAATAAATGTTGCTCACTGTCCTAAAATAATGGAATAGGTTCACTTTCCTAGAATATAGCATGAGTTCAATATATGCTCTTAGGTTAAAAAAAACAATAGCGTTGAGTGAGTTTTATTATGTAATATCACATTCATGTCTAATGAAAAGCAGTGGTTTTTCTGTTGGTTGGACCCAATCACAAACTCTCATTAGAACATTTTTGTTGGTTTTTAGTCTTCTTTTTGAAGCTGTCTTAGCACATGTAGCTCTGGCTGTCCCTGAACTCACAATGTAAATCAGGTTGGCCTTAAACTCAGAAAGACCTTCTTGCCTCTGCCTCCTGAGTGCTGGGATTAAAGTAATGTACCACCACTGTCTGGCTATAAACTCACATTAGAAAAAATAATTTTTACTTCACGAATTGATTCTAATATTTATATTGGTAAAAAGTCATGAACAAGAACATGCAAGGACAAAAATAACTTTGATAAGCAGTAAAGTGTCACCACGAACTAAAGTCTTGCTTAAGTTTTTCTTCACATCTGGGTAGCTTCCAATTTATACACCTACCCAGTCAGGCACCTAAGATAGCTCTTCTAGAGGGGGCAAATTATCCTCTAGGGATGTTTTCCTCCACCCACACAGATCCCAGCAGGTGAGAAGTATTTAAGAAGATAGCAAAGGCCTTGATAGGGAAAGAAGAGGAAAAATTTCCTAATGTGTAACCCATGGCCTGAGAAATTGGAAAAGTAAGGAGGAAAGAATCAGGAGTTCTTATCCTCTGATGTTCAAACCCTCTCTCTATCCGTACATAGGCTGTCCTCAGAGTCAAGGCTACATTGCTCCAATTACCTCTCCTCTATTGGACCCAGAAATGTCTCTGATCTGTGTAAATGTTGGAGTAGAACTGAAAAGGAGAACTAGCAGACCTGCATCAGATTGTGACCTGAACAAAAACAGCATTGCAGACATTGAGGACAATTTCCTGCTGTGGCTTATCCTGTCATGATTAATGCAATTTACTAATGGCAAAGTGGAACAAGCAAGAATAAGAAGGCAGATATATAGAATGTTCCCTAATAAAGTCATCTTTGTGGCTGGGGTACCTGACTCAATGGAAGAACACTTTTCTGGTACTAGTTCTAGAAAGGAAAGATGAGGGAAGGAGAGGGAAGAAGGAAAGGAAAAGAGGAGGGGAGAGGAGAAGAGAGGAGAGGAGGGGAGGGGAGGGAAGAAGGAGGGGAGGGAAGAAAAGGAGTAAAGAATAGGAGCATAGGAGAGAGATGGGGCATAGGGAGAACACTGGGAAGGGGCCAGGGAGGAGAGAGGAAGGGAGAGAATGAGATGTGAGGAGAAGATACAAGGAGGGAAGAGAAGAGAGGAGCAACTAAACTAGAGAGCCAGGCTTTGTGGCACATACCTGGGATTTCAGCACCCAGAAGGCCGAGGCAGAAAACTTATCAGGCGGCCAACCTGGGTAAATAACACAGACATACAGATGGACAGTCTGTCCTCATCCCAAACTTAAGCCCCTCGGTTTACAAAGCTCCACACAGAGGAATGAAAAGGGGAAACACATATCCTTCCTTTCCATCTTTCTTGCAGCTGAAGATTTAAATGTCTGTGTCAGATGCCATTTAACCTTCATTCCTTCACAAGACATAAAATGTGTGTTCTCCTCCAGAGCACAACATCAAGAAAAGTCAAAGCATAAAACCAATCCTTTGTAAAATAATTTTATAACAGATGGGGAAAAAATCTTAAAACCCTAGAGGTACTCCTTGCACATCATGAGTCTACTTATTTCCCCCCACCTTTGAGAATGAATTTTCCTTCTTGTGAGTCTATCCAAATACCCTATAAAAGACTATTTTTTCCTGATCATATGTGCATGGATTATAGAATGTGCCAGCTATAGAATGCACTTTGTTTGAACTTTAAACTTACTTCAGTCCTCAGGTTTATTATGTTTTTTTTTTCCTGTATAATTTGCTCAAGGTTTTTATTCCATTTGGGGAACAATTGAGAAGGTGGCATACAGCTAAAATTAAAACCTGCCACTTCCCACATAGAAATGTGTAAATAGAGTAGCGCTGTTTGCATTTTTAAAGGCAAAAAATCTTCCAATTCTGTTCAGTGGTATCAGAAATGCCATGGATTAATTTAAGCCACTGTCGTCCAACCATTCACAGTCTTATAAATTTTAATTAATGAGAAGAATTAAACATCTGGATGTTTAGTCTCCATCTGCCATCTGCCATTGGATAGAATTAGATTATTATTTGCATATTCACATTTGTCAGATCTATAGAAAACAACCAAACTGGAACCGTTCTGGTTCTTGCCTTGAAAGGGAATATTCTGGTCAAGATAACCAGAATCATACCATAGGAAAGCTGGAACTCTTGGGGATCTAGTTCAATCAAACTCTACAGAACAGAGTGCTTATCTTAGTCTCTCTTTTATTGTTGTGAAGAGACACAACGACCAAGGCAATTCTTATAAAAGAAAGCATTTAATTGCGGGCTTCCTTACAGCTTCGGGGGCTTAGCCCACAGGAAGCATGATAGGGAGCCTGACAGGATGCAGTAGCTGAGAGCTACATTCTGATCTGCAGGAAGAGAGACTGAGACAGAAACTGAAAGGGGGGAGAAGAGAGGGGGAGAGGAGGAGGGGAGAACAAAGGGAAGGAGGAGGAGAGGAGAGACAGGCTGGGAACTGGACTGTGGCTTGGGCCTTCAACAAAGCCACACCTATTCCAACAAACCACAGATTCTGATCCTTCTAAACCTTAAATAGTGCCTTTTTCTGGCGACTAAATATTCGAATATATGAATTTATAAGGGGCAATTTTTATTCAAGCTACCATGGTGCTCTTAAAGAACTCCCAATTATCTTATTAGCATGTTCCTACATCAAAATTGTTTGTAATGTATAATGATAATAGTAATGCTTACATTTCCTCAATACATCTAAGCTTCTAGAGTCACTCTGCTCTTGAATGTGGATTGATCTGATCCCTTGAATTAGTCTGGGATGGATGACAAGGATAAATTAATCCTAAATTCTAGAAAAATTCAAAATAGGCATCTAGCTCAGATGTCTTTTCTTCAAGCAGTAACTCCAGAATCTAAGCTTTGTACAACTTAGTATTTTGCTGGCTAGTTTTATACCAACTGGACACTGATTAGAGTCATCTGAAAGGAGGGGGCCTCAATTGAGAAAATATCCACATAACATCCAGCTATAGAGAATTTTCTTTATTATCGGTGGATAGTGAGGGTCTAGCCTATTGTGGGTGATGGCATTCCTCGGCTGGTGGTCCTGGATTCTATACAAAAGGAGACTGAGCAAGCCATAAGGAACAAGCCAGTAAGCAGCACGCCTCCATGACCTCTGCATCAGCTCCTGCTTCCAGGATCCTACCCTGCTTGAATCCCTGCCCTCACTGCTTTTGATGACGAACTGTTATATGGAACCATGTGTAGAATAAAGCCTTTCCTCTCCAAGTTGCCCTTGGTCACAATGTTTCAACACAGTAATAGTTACCTTAACTAAATGATTATTCTCTGGCTCTTCTGGATGTGACTGTCTGATAAAAAAAAAAGCGAAAGAATATGAAGGTCACATGAGGAGGTTTCAATCAGCCTGAACAGATCACAGGGCTCTACCCAGATGCTAAACTAAGAAGGCCAAGGGAAAGGAAATGGGTTTGGCAAGCATCTGACAAGTCTTCCGCAGCCTCTATGTCAGGCAGCAGTGGAAAGCACAAGTGCTGTCTCTCACCATAACCCAGGAGCCATCATTCTCATTAGTCTATTCTTAGTGAATACACATGATATGCTGGCCAAGGTCATTACAGGTAATATGCTATATAGTAGTACAGTAGCAGTGATGCCCAAGTGAAGGTAATTTGCCTCCTCTTTCCAGGCATTAACCAGTGTCTGGAAACATTTCTTATGGTCCCAAGTAGGCTAAAGCAGATTTTTGTCTCTGTGCCAGCATGTAAGTAGCTGGAAATTGTCAGTCACTCTCTTCCTCACAAAATAAAATAAGTTAAACAATTTGGAAACCCAAAGCATTTCCCAGGGCCATCAGAGGAGACAAACTATTAT
This sequence comes from Apodemus sylvaticus, assembly GCF_947179515.1. Lineage (NCBI taxonomy): Eukaryota > Metazoa > Chordata > Mammalia > Rodentia > Muridae > Apodemus > Apodemus sylvaticus. The sequence goes on from NC_067495.1 coordinate 30,470,087, forward strand.
CTCTAAATTTGGAGAGACGGACAGATACAAAGAATGTCAGCTTGCTCTCAGGGGCAGAAAGCTCTGTGACAATCAGCAGCAGGACAAGCTAAGATTTATTTGATGGGGTTTTAAAGGCTCCATGTGGACAAGCCTGAGTTAAAATAGGGAATCCGGTGCTTGGGACCCCTCATTCCTATTAGCTTTACCTCCAAGATCTCTAGCAAGTTCTTAGTTTGGATTGAGGGGTGAGAGAGCTCCCTTTTGATTCTGTGAATAGAGTGATAACCATTTTGAAGTATGCTCAAAATCTTGTTTGTTTTGTTTTGTTTTCATCCATGTCCATTGAGGAAAACAGTTTATGAGAGTCCATCTAATCTGGGAGAGTGAAGGACCAAGTCCATCCAGCTCTACCCTTTTGATCTCACGGAAGGAGGTGCTAAGAAGCATGTGTGGAGTCACAGCTGTAGACAAAACTTTCTGAAAACCTGAGATCACAGAACTATAGAAAGACTTCCATAGCCCAAGTTTTTATCATTGCATCACTATATAGTAAGTAACACAGCAATGCAATTGGAAGATTTGCTTGTCTCAAGCCTGGTTTCAGAAGTCTCTAAAGAAACCTAAGGACAAAGCGGAAACAAAAACAAGCACACAAGAGAGTACTGAAACCTTAAAAATGTGTGGCTGTTATAAATAGCAGTCACATAAACATAGTGCTTCATACTAATGACCTCGGTGGCTTTTTGCTTTTGTTTGTTTGTCTTTTATCTTCTATATCCTTCCTGCCTGGCCCTCAACAAAAGATTATGTTTATTGTTTTCTATCTAAATTCTTTGCAAATCAATGTCTTTAATATTATTTAATACCAATAGCTAAATATCATGGTACATATATTCCTTGAAGGCTGAAGCAAAAGGGTTGTTAGTTTGAGACTAGTCTTGGATACACAATAAGACCTTTTTGTTTGTTTGTTTCATTTATTTACATTCTAAATGTTAGCCCCCTTCCCGGTCCCCCCTCCAAGAATTCTTCACACAACCCCCCTCCATTTTGCTCCTGAGAGGACACTCCCCACACCCCACCACCTTTCCATTCCCCTCACCTACCCACTCATCCCTAGCTCAAATTCTGCCCCCCACATAGACACACAGGATTAGGCACATCCTCTCCCACTGAGACCAGGCCTCTGCTTCATATGTACCAGAGGGAATGGACCAGTCTATGTATGCTCTTTGGTTAGTAGCTAAGTCCCTGGGAGCTCCCAAGGGTCCAGGTTAGTTGATACTGTTGGTCTTCCTATGGGGTTGCTATCCCCTTCAGCTCCTTCATTCCAATGATTGGCTGTGAGCATCTGCATCTGTATTAGTCAGGTGTTAGCAGAGTCTCTCAGGGGACAGCCATACCAGGCTCCTGTGTGCAAACACATCTTGGGATCAGCAATAGTGTCTGGGTTTGGTGTCTGCAGATGGGATGGATCCCAAGTTGGGCCTGTCACTGGAAGGCCTTTCCATGCACTGTATTTGGCCCTATATTACTTTTAGTCAGGAACAATTCTGGGTCAAAAAATTTGAAGGTAGGTCAGTGACTCTATTGCTTCACTGCATGCCCTGTCTATCTACTGGAGGTGGTCTCTTCAGGTTACATTTCAGCTAAGGTCACCCCCATTGGGTCCTGGGAGTCTCTCACATCCCAGGTCTCTGGGACTTTCTAGAGGCTCCCTCTGCCCCCCCCCCCCATCCCCACAGATGCATATTTCCATTCATTCTTCTGACCCATCTGGATGTCTCTCCTGTCTCTCACATACATGTTCCTGCCCCCTCTTTCCCCTTCCTCTTCTCTCTCCCACCCAGGTGCCTCCCTGCCTCTGCAGCCCATAATTATTTTGCTCCCCCTTCTTAGTGGGATTGAAACATCCTCACTTGGGCCTTCCTTCTTGTTAAACTTCTTACAGTCTGTTGGTTTATATCAAGGGTACTATGTACTTTTTGGCTAATATCCACTTTTCAGTGAGTACATACCTTGCATGTTCTTTTGGGTCTGAGTTACCTCACTCAGAATGATATTTTCAGTTCCATCCATTTGCTTGCAAAATTTATGATGTCCTCATTCTTAATAGCTGAGTAGCACTCCATTGTGTAAATGAACCACATTTTCTTAAAAACAACCACAAAATAAGCTGGAAAGATGGCTCACTGTTTAAAAGTACTGTCTGCTCTTCCCATGGACTTCTTTTCTATTCTCAGCCCCCAAACAATGGCTCACAACTGTCTATAACTCTGGTCCTAGGGGATCCAGCACTCTCCTCTGCTTTCCATGAGTACCAGCCACGCATGGGCCGGACAACCATGCATGCATGCAAAGCACCAATACAACAATTTAAGAAAAAAGAATCACAGAAGAGAAAGCTATAACCCGAATAGAAATAGTTAATAGATAGTTGTGAAATAGAAATGCAAATAGTTTATAAACCTATGAAACATGTTCAACTTTCAGCTACTACAGAGATGCAAGTTAATACAAGAAATTTGCTTTACTTTTCATTTTGATAAATAATCTTTAGACTCAGTGAGGGCTACCATATTTGGTGAGGTGAACAGTTTTAGTACATTCTTCAAATGCTAAATATTGGTAATGTTTCTTAGCAAGTAATTTGTCAATATGGATCAATTACCTTTGAACATAATTATAAACTTCTCCTGAGTATACTAAGAATTATCTTGATCCATAATGCCAACGAGTACGTAATGATGAATGCACCTGGAGTGTCCTCCCAGCTCTGACTATAATAGTCTTCTACTGGGAATAGCCCAGAGAGATGGCTAAGTGGAAGCACATTTATTTAATAAAGCCATAAGTATCCATGAAAGAATCTATTTTCAAGGAACATATGTCCATATGAGAAAATGCTCAGAACATAATGGGGAAAGAAGGATGTAAAAATGTATACTTCACATCCTCATTTTATAGTGAACGTATGGAAGAAAGCAATGAAGAAATGTTAATAGCAGTCTCTGTAGCAAAATTATGCGCAGCTTCTGGTTTCTCCTTTATTCTTTTCAGTGTATTCTCCATGTTTTCTGAAATAAAAAGGGTTTATGTTTATAATCAAGAATAAAATAACTGTGATGTTCTAGTCATTTGTAACTTGACTACATTGCTGCTAGAGGGAAATTCTGCCTTGATTATTTGTAAAGTAGAGCATGTTTATGTCAGACTTTGGAAGAGTCTTTTGCATTAAGGCCTGATTCAGACATCCAGACGGGCCTTGGCAACTTCCCGACTCATTGTCTCTCAGTATCAGTTCTGTCTGTGGAACAACTTGGAAGTTGGAATATTTTGAAGACATCAGACTCTTTCATTGGTAGCTGTATAGTCAATACTGCAGAAAAAGTAGCAGAAAAGGAAAATAGGGAAATAACACCCTTTATAGTCCTTTACAATAAAAGAATTTTTGAAGATATTATCATCCCTGATTTCAAGCTGTGCTACAGAACAATAGTACTAAAATCCATATGGTATTGGCATAAAAACAAACAGGTTGTTTAACAGAATCAAATTGACCTAGAGATAAACCCACACATCTACAGATACTTGATTTCTGACAAAGCCAAAAACATTCAAAAAAAAAAAAAAGAGCATCTTCAACAAATGCTGCTAGTCTAACTGGATGTCTGTAAATAGGCTAATGCCAATAGATCCATATTTATCACCCGGTATAAAACTCAAGTCCAAGTGGAGTAAAGATCTCAACATAAAACCAAATACACTAAATCTAATAGACAGTCAAGTGGGAAATAGCCTTGAACAAATTGCTGCAAGAGACAACTTCCTGAAAAGAATGCCAACATCTAAGGCTCTAAGTGCAACGATTGAGAAATGGGGCCCCATGAAACTGCAAAGCTTCTATAAGGCAAAGGAAACAGTCAATAGGACGAAATGGTAGCCTATAGAATGGGAAAAGATCTTTACCAACCCTACAGTTGAGACAAGCTGGGACAGGGAAGCTCCTGGATAGTGTGGTAACCCTAGCTGAGACTACTAGCAGCAGGGGAATATGAAGTCTGAAGTAGCCACCTCCCGTTGCCAAGCAAGACTTCTAGTGGAGGGAGGGGGACATCAGTCCAAACACAAAACTTCAACCCCAAATTTGCCCTGCCTACAAGACACGCAGGGATAAAGATAGAGCAACAATTGAGGAAATGGCCAAGCAGTAACCAGCCCAACTTAAGACTCATCCTACTGGGCAAGAACCAGTCAGTACCTGTCATTATTATTGGTGCTCTGTTATGCTTGTTAGAATGACTGTCCTCTGAGAGTTTCTGCCCAGCGTCCAATGGGAACAAATGCAAAGACCCATAGCCAAAGATTAGGCTGAGCTCAGGGAATCTTGTGGAAGAGTTAGAGGAACAATTGCTACCCAGAGGAGATAGACACTCCACAGGAAGTGAAGGCTTAAAAAGAGAGGATGGGGGTTAAGGGAGTGTGGCACGGTGGTGTGGGGGAAGGGGTTGCCTAGGCAGGCCCTTGCCCGGGCACCTCTTCCCCCTGAGGGACCACACACACACAGGCATGATATAAAATAGAAAAATAGAGTTTATTCAGGGTAGGGGATGGGAGTTAGTTGGAGAGAGAGAGAGAGAGAGAGAGAGAGAGAGAGAGAGAGAGAGAGAAGTGGAATGGAGGCTGGCTATGACCACCTGAGAGACAGGGGGAGGAGAGCCCAAGGGGCAGAGAGGTGAGAGTATGTGGGAGAGCAGAGAGAGCAAAGAGAGAGAGGAGGGGCAAGTAGCCCCTTTTATAGTGGGCCAGATCTATGAGGCAGGGCATACCTGGCTATTGCCAGGTATTGCCTGTAGGCTATTGCTACAGGAAGACCAACAGAGTCAGCTAACCTGGACACTTGTAGCTCTTAAAGTCTGAACCACCAACCAAAGAGCATACACAGCTTGGCCTAGGCCTTCCTGCATATATGTAGCAGATGGGCAGATTGGTCTTCATGAGGGTCCTCTAACAATTGGAGCAGGGGCTATCTCTGACTAGGACTCTAATGTGCCATGGTGGTTTGGTAAGGGGGGCTCCTTTGGAAGGAGAAGGGGGAATTGGGGAAGGGGTGAGAGTGTGGCACTGGGAGAAGAAGAGGGAAGGGCTGTGATTGGAAGAAAAGAAGGAAGAGAAAAAGAAACAAAGAAGCAACGAAAAGAAAGGAAGAGAGAAAAAAGAAAAGTAAAGATAAAAGACACCGCTGAGCCAAGCCTGGAGGTATAACTCAATAATCCCAGGCAGGTAAGGCAGAAAGAGTGCAAATTCCAGGCCGGCTTTGGCTACAACTTTTTTTTTTTTTTTTTTTTTTTTTTTTTTTTTTTTTTTTTTTTGGCTAATGTCAGCCTTAGCAAATTGGTGAGACACTAGCTCAAATGTTAAAAACTGCAAAAGGGCTCAGCACTAGGACATTTATACAGCAAGTGTGAGGTCCTAGGTTTCACACCCAGTACTAAGGAAAAAGGCATCTGACCTGATTGTGAGAGATGGCAGCAAGCACTTCCCTCTTTGCATAAGCTTCCTGATCATTGCCAACCCCTGCCTACCATCCACCCTCCTCTTTAAATACAATCATCAGCGGCAGGGTCATTAGGGAGAAAAGCGATGAAGAGGAAATGATTAGAAAAGTTACATCTGCTCTTCGGGCAGCTGTTATCTCTCCTCATTAGGACAATCAATCATTTTTTCAACATCATTTCTGTAACTAGGAAAAGGCTTCATTTATTCGAAGACTAAAGAGCAGGAGTAGGGGAATTAAATCCCATAGGTCTTTAGCTGATAGGATTTAAAAAAAATATTCTGTCCTCACCAATGACCTAATTAAGCTTTCAGAAAATGATAAACCCACAGCTCCTGTGTGTCTTTTCTCTCCATGCCTCTGCACTGTAAGTGTCCCACCGCCTCAGTCGTGCCTGTCCTGCAGACCTTTCCCTCCAGCAGGGTGCTCATAGCCCAAAAGATGACTTCTCTGAAACCTCACAGCCAAGTTTCACACTGTCACAGAGGCCTTGGCACACAGAGCCTGAGAGAGTCCTCCTTTAATATTCTGATGAGCCCAACCAGCATGGGAACGCACAACTGCTACCCCAGGGTTCTTGCCTGGCAAACAGAGACACATCTCTCCAGCTCCCGCACCTTGTCTGTTTGTATGGTTCTTGATGCTCTGATTATCTTTTCTACTTCCTCAGATGCCTATATCCCCCGCTGAGCATCTCCCACAAATCCCCAGGGCCAGCTAAATCCAACTGTCTGTCTTTCACATTCCTACAGCCACAGCCTGGCTGGGAAAAACTTTGCGGAAGCATCAGGCACACGTGTAGATTCAAATTCCACGGCTCTAATCGGAAGTCTGTTCCTCAGATCCTTTTCAGACAGGATCCAGACAGAAAGGCAAACCACCGTGATTATCTTAGCAGAGGGAAAGCGGGAATCGGAGAACGGAAAAGGTACAGAGAAACAGTGCCATGGAAACAGCAAGTTTGGAAGTAGTCAGCTTTGAAGGAATAGGGCGGATCTTGTAGGTTATCAGATCCTAGCCGCCTAGAGGAGGGATCACAGGGACCTGAACCAAGGTCCATGCACGAGAGCCACCTGCTCAGCTCTGCTAAAAACTCAGGGTGAGGGCACAAGGACAAGAGTTCTGATCCTGCTAGGCAAACAAGAACCAAGATGGGAGGCAGCAAATCCTCACTTGTTGGGATGGAAGCAGGCGTGAAGCTCACAGTAACAGGAAGGAACACTCACTCTGCTGTTCTCAATCCTACAGTGCTCCCTGTGTTGTAGACTCTAACAGGAACGCTTGCATACTTCCCCTCCCCCAGTGGACTTTCACTGGGAAGTGGCTGACTTGACACCACATGCAAAACTCCCTACCACTACTCCTATGTGCAAACTACGTGGAACGCATCCCGTTTACCCAACCCTGTTCACACCTGGGAAGCTGGGGTCTGGGAAGTCTTTGGGGCTTGCCTTGTTAGAACAGGCAACCTTATTTTTAAATCTAGAATACTATCAGCAGGTGCTTCTGAAGTCCCGCCCACAGTTCCATGTCATTCTCGCCTTGGGAAGCTGCTTGCTTGAAACACCTACGGCTTAATGCCTGCCTGCTAGGGAATATTCGGTGGGGGTCAAGTTGTATACACCAGGCAACTAGTGGCCCTTGAGGCAGTCATCGGGAAAGGCTGACTAGAGTTTGAGGAATAACTGTTGTAGCTTCATGGTCCCAGAGCTTCATGATCTGAGGCACATTTTACAATGTTTCCCAGAGTTCCCTGGGAAGATGGGATCCAAGCAGCAATGGACCTTGCTGAAAATGGACCTTGGATTCCCTTCCTGCTGTTCTCGACCTTAATTCCCTGCTCCTTACCCACTGTGAAGGGACTCTGGCCAGCTTGACTGTGGGGACGGGGTGTGGCTTTGGGAAGCCTTGCCCTTCTCTCCCAGTCTGTCTGTAGTGTTGAAAACCCTCAGACTACATCCCTAAAGCTACCTGTCAAGGTCTACTCCCTCATTTGGCCACTTCCTCCTCCTCAGGCTGACTGCTGAAGTTCAGCAATCAAAGTGTTGAAGTCCAGCAATCAAAAGCCCCCTTTGACTCACCTAATAATATGCGCAATCAAAATTAAACACTTCATCCTAAGACAAGATTTCCTCATTTCCCTTTATAAACTGCCATTTGTCTGTCTCTTTATCCAGAGGCAGTCCTTTGTCCTCCACTGGAACAAATATCCCTCCTCCTTCTTCCCTGTTCCCTTCCCTTTCTCAGTCATCCTCTATCTCCTGTTTTTTTCTTTCTCTCTCCTTTATTTAATGTATTTGTTTTCATGCCAAACACTGCTCCCTCCTGGTCCCCCCTCATTGATACCCCTTCCCACATGCCCCTCCCCTTCTTCTCTGAGAGGATGGGGACACCTCTGGGTATCCCCCACCCTGGCACATCAAGCCTCTGCCAGATTAGGCACATCCTCTCCCTCTGAGGCCGGACAGGGCAGCCAGGAAGAATGAGCTTCCTGTCTGCTCCATGTGAGCTGGGGCCCCGTTCCAGCCTGTGTATGTTCTTTGGTTGGTGGATCAGATTCTGAGAGTTCCCAGAGGTTCAGGTTTGTTGATTCTATTGGTCTTCCGGTGGCATGCTCATCAAATTCTGGGCCTTTGATCCTTCCCCCAACTCTTCCATAGGTGTCCTTGACCTCTGTCTAATGTTTGGCTGTCGGTTTCTGCTTCTGTTTCTGTCTGCTGCTAGGTTTAGCCACTCAGAGGACAGTTGTGCTAGGCACCTGTCTGCAAGAATAACAGAGTATCATTAAGAATATCAGGAACTGGTGTTTGCCCATGGGATGGGGTTCAATTTGGGCAGGTTATTAGTTGGCTATTCCTTCAGTCTCTGCTCCTATCCTCCACGTTTTTTGACAGGACAAATTATGGGTTGAAAGTTTAGTGGTGGGCAGGTTGGTGTCCCTATCCTTCCACTGGAGTCTCTAGTCTGGCTACCGGAGGTGGCCTCTACAGGTTCTATGTCCCTCCTGTTAGGCATCTTGGCTAATGTCACCTGCATTGGCTCCTGGGAGCCTTCACTATCTCAGGTCTGGGATATCCTAGAGATACTCATCTCCCCTGTCCTCAACCTCAGGCAGCTGCAGATTTATATTCATTCTCCTGCCCACTGGGCCTCTCTCCTCTCTCTCCCCACACCTGATCCTGCCTTCCCATTCCTCTCCTCCTCCCACCCTCTCCCATTCCCTCCCTCCCTCTGCATCCTATGACTATTTTGTTTCCCCTTCTAAGTGTGATCCAAGTGTCTGTGTTTTGCCCTTCCTTCTTGTTTAACTTCTTTGGGTCTGTGGGATGTAGCATGGGTATCCTGTACTTTAAGGCTGATACTCACTTATCAGTGAGTATATACCATGCATGTCCTTTTGGGTCTGGGTTACCTTATTCAGGATGATATTTCCTAGTTCCATTCATTTGGCTACAAAATTCATGATATCCTTTTTAATGGCTGAATAGTAAACCATTGTATAGATATACCACATTTTCTGTATCAATTCTTCAGTTGAGAGACATCTGGGTTGCTTTGGTTTCTAGCTAACACATAAGACTGCTATGAACATACTGGAGCATGTATCCTTGTAGTGGAGCATGTGTCCTTGTGATCTGATGTAGCATCTTTTGGGTATACACCCAGGACTGGTATACCTGGGTCTTCAGATAAAACTATTCCCAATTTACTGAGAAATTACCAAATTTATTGTCAGAGTGGTTGTACTGGTTTTCATTCTCACCAGTAATGGAGGAGTGTTTCCTTTCTCCACATCCTAGCCAGCATGCACTGTTCATTGAGTTTTTGATCTTACTCATTCTGACCGATATGGAGTGGAATCTCAGAATCGTTTTGATTTGCATTTCCCTGATTATTATGGACACTGAACATATATAAAGTGCTTCATATCATCCTCAAATAGTGATACTTTGTTTCTTCCTTTCATATTTATATGCCCTTGATCTCCCATGTTGCCTTGTTGCCCTAGCTAGAATTTCCAGGATTATACTGAATAAATAGAGGGATAGTGAGCAAGCTTATCTTGTCCCTGATTTTAATGGAATTACTGGAATTAGTTTCTGTTCATTTAGTTTGATGTTGGATGTTGCTTTGCTGTAAATCGCTTTTATTATGTTTAGATATGTCCCTAGTATCCCTGACCTTTCCAAGACTTTTAACATGAAGGCATGTTAGATTTTGTCAAAGGCTTTTTCAGCATCTAATGAGATTACCATGCGGTCTTTGTCTTTCAGTATGTTTATACAGTGGACTATGTTGGTGAATTTTCGTATATTGACACCCCCCCCTGCATCCCTGGAATGAAGCCTACTTGATCTTGGTGAAGTATGTTTTTGGTCTGGTTAGATTCAGTTTGCCAGAATTTATTGAGTATTTTTGCATTGGTGTTCATGTGTGAAATTGGTCAGAACTTGTCTTTCTTTGTTAAGTCTTTGTGTGGTTTAGGTATCAGCATGACTGTGGCTCCATGGCAGTGTTCCTTCTGTTTCTATTTGTGGAGTAATTTGTGGAGTATTGGTATTATCTCTTGTTTAAAAGTCTGGTAGAATTCTGCATTCAAACCATCCATCCCTAGACTTTTTTGGTTGGACAAACTTTAATGACTGCTTCCATTTCTTTAGGCCTTTTAGGGCTATTTAAATAGTTTGGGTAATATAGCTTTAATTTTGGAATGTGGTATCTGTCTATAAATTCATCCATTCCATTTATATTTTCCAGTATTGTGGCATATAGGCTTTTGAAATAAGACTTAATGATTTTTTTCAATTTTCTCAGTTTCTGTTGTTATGTCTCCCTATTCATTTCTGATTCTGTTACTTTGGATAATGTCTCTCTGCCTTTTGTTAGTTTAGCTAAAGGTTTGTCTATCTTGTTGATTTTCTCAAACTAGAAATTTGAGAAATTTTTTGTGTTTGTTGATTCGTTTCAATTTGGTTGATTTCCGCCCTGAGTTTGGTGGTTTCCTGCCTGTCTACTCCTCTTGGGTGTGTTTGCTTCTTTCTGTTCTAGAGCTTTCAGCTATGCTGTTAGGCTGCTAATGTATGCTCTCTCCAGTTTCTTTTTGGAGGCCCTCAGAGCTGAGTTTTCCTTTTAGGACTGCTTTCATTGTGTCCCATAAGTTTGGGTATGTTGTGCCTTCATTTTCATTAAATTCTAAAATGTCTTTAGTTTCTTTCCTTATTTCTTCCTTGACCAAGTTATCATTGAGTAGAGTGTTGTTCAGCTTCTATGTGTATGTGGGCTTTCTGTTGTTTTTGCTGTTATTGAAGACCAGACTTAGTCCATGGTGATGTGATAGGGTGCGTGGAATAATTTCAATCTTCTTGTATCTGTTGAGGCTTACTTTGTGCCTGATTGTATGGTCAGTTTTGGAGAAGGACCCATGAGGTGCTAAGAAGAAGGTATATTATTTTGTTTTTGGTGAAATGCTCTGTAGATATCTGTTAAATCCATTTAGTTCATCATATCTGTTAGTTTTACTGTGTCTCTGTTTAGTTTGTGTTTCCATGACCTGGCCATTGTTGAGAGTGGGGTGTTGAAGTCTTCCACTATTATTATGTGAGGTGTGCTTTGAGCTTTAGTAAAGTTCCTTTTGACATTTGTGAGTGCCCTTGCATTTGGGGGCACAGGTATTTAAGACTGAGATGCCATCTTGGATTTTTCCTTTCCAATGAGTATGAAATGTCTTTCCCCATCTGTTTTGATAACTTTTAGTTAAAAATCTATTTTACTAGATATTAGAATGGTTACTACAGCTTGCTTCTTGGGCACCTTTGCTTGGAAAAAATCCTTTTTCAGCCCTTTAACTCTGAGGTAACTTTGCTACTTAGGTGTGTCTCTTGTATACAGCAAAATGATGGATCCTGTTTATGTATCTAGTCTGTTAGCCTGTGCCTGTTTATGGGTGAATTGAGCCCATAGATATTAATATATGTTGGCCAATGATTGTTATTTCCTTGTATTTTGTTGTTAGAGGTAGTATTTTGTGTGATTCTCTTCTTTTGAATTTGTTGTCATATGCTTAATTTCATGTTTTTGTTTTGTCTTGTTTAGTTTAGTTTAGTTTAGTTTAGTTTAGTTTAGTTTAGTTTAGTGTAGTTGCCCTCCTTGTGTTGGCCTTTTTCCTTCTATTGTCCTGTGTAGGGCTGGAAAACTGGAAAGATATCATTTAAATTCGATTTTTCGAAAAATATCTCCATCTATGGTGATTGAGAGTTTTGCTGGGTATAGTAGTCTGGGCTGACTGGCATTCATGTTCTCTTAGGGTCTGTATGACATCTGCCCAGGATCTTCTAGCTTTCATAGTTTCTGGTGAGAAGTCTGGTGTAATTCTGATAGGTCTGCCTTTATATGTTACTTGGCCTTTTCCCCTTACTGCTTTTAATATTCTTTCTTTGTTTAGTACATTTGGTGTTTTGATTATTATGTGACAGGAGGACTTTCTGTTCTGGTCCAGTCTAGAGTTCTGTAGGCTTCTTGTATGCTCGTGGGCATCACTTTCTTTAGGTTAGGGAAGTTTTCTTCTACAATTTTGTTGAAGGTATTTACTGACCCTTTAAGTAGGTAATCTTCACTCTCTTCTATACCTATTATTCTTGGGTTTGTTCTTCTCATTGTGTCCTGCATTTCCTGGATGTTTTGGGTTAGGAACATTTTACACTTTGCATTTTCTTTGACTGATATGCCCATATATTCTATGCTATCTTCTATACCTGAGATTCTCTCTTCCATTTCTTTTTTTTTTTTTGAACAAAATTTTTTTAATATTTTTATTTTTTATATTCTTTGTTTACATTCCAAATGATTTCCCCTTTCCCGGATCCCCCCTCACCATATGTCCCATAAACCTTCTTTTCTCCATCCCTTCTCCAATCACCTCCCTCCTTTTTCTCTGTCCTTATATTCCCTTCCCATGCTAGATCAATCCTTTCCAGGATCAGGATCTCCATACTTCTTCATGGGAGTCATTTGTTATGCAATTTGTGCCTTGGGTATTCAGGGCTTCTGGGCTAATTAATATCCACTTATCAGATATTGCATTCCATGTGTATTCTTTTGTGATTGGGTTACCTCACTTAGGATGATATTTTCCAGATCAAACCATTTGCCTAAAAATTTTGTGAATTCATTGTTTCTAATTGCTGAGTAGTATTCCATTGTGTAAATATACTACATTTTCTGTATCCATTCCTCCTTTGAGGGGTATCTGGGTTCTTTCCAGCTTCTGGCTATTATAAATAAGGCTGCTATGAACATAATGGAGCATATGTCTTTATTGCATGCCGAGGAATCCTTTGGGTATATGCCCAGGAGAGGTATAGCAGGGTCCTCCAGAAGTGTCATGCCCAGTTTTCTGAGGAAACTCCAGACTGATTTCCACAGTGGTTGTACCATCTTGCAGCACCACCAGCAGTGGAGGAGTGTTCCTCTTTCTCCACATCCTCGACAACACCTGCTGTCTTCTGAGTTTTTGACCTTAGACATTCTGACTGGTGAAAGGTGAAATCTCAGGGTTGTTTTGATCTGCATTTCCCTAATGACTAATGATGTTGAGCACTTCTTAAGGTGCCTCTCAGCCATCAGAATTTCTTCAGGTGAAAATTCTTTCTTTACATCTCTACCCCATTTTTTTTATTCGATATATTTTTTATTTACATTTCAAATGATTTCCCCTTTTCTAGCCCCCCACTCCCCGAAAGTCCCACAAGCCCCCTTCTCTCCCCCTGTCCTCGCACCCCTTCCCACTTCCCCATTCTGGTTTTGCTGAATACTGCTAGACTAATTTCCAGAGTGGTTGTACCAATTTGCAACCCCACCAGCAGTGGAGGAGTGTTCCTCTTTCTCCACACCCTCTCCAACACCTGCTGTCTCCTGAATTTTTAATCTTAGCCATTCTGACTGGTGTAAGGTGAAATCTCAGGGTTGTTTTGATTTGCATTTCCCTAATGACTAATGAAGTTGAGCATTTTTTAAGATGCTTCTCCGCCATCCGAAGTTCTTCAGGTGAGAATTCTTTGTTTAACTCTGTACCCCATTTTTTAATAGGGTTGTTTGGTTTTCTGGAGTCTAACTTCTTGAGTTCTTTATATATATTGTTCCAGATGAATTTGATAATTGCTCTTTCTAACTCTGTGAAGAATTGAGTTGGGATTTTGAAGGGTATTGCATTGAATCTGTATAGTGCTTTAGGCAAAATGGTCTCTCCAAGACTTTAAGCATGAAAGGATGCTGAATTTTGTCAAATGCTTTTTCAGCATCCAAGGAAATGACCATGTGTTTTTTTTTCTTTGAGTTTGTTTATGTAGTGGATTGCATTGATGGATTTCCTTATATTGAACCAACCCTGCATTCCCGGGATAAAGCCTACTTGATCATGGTGGATGATCGTTTTGATGTGTTCTTGGATTCGGTTGGCAAGATTTTTATTGAGTATTTTTGCATCGATGTTCATAATGGAAATTGGTCTGAAGTTCTCTTTCTTTGTTGGATCTTTGTGTGGTTTAGGTATCAGCGTAATGATGGTTTCGTAGAAGGAATTGGGTAGTGTTCCTTCTGTTTCTATTTGTGGAATAGTTTGAAGAGTATTGGTGTTAACTCTTCTTTGAAGGTCTGATAGAATTCTGCACTGAAACCATCTGGTCTTGTGCTTTTTTTGGTTGGAAGAATTCCTATGACTCCTTCTATTTCTTTAGGCATTATGGGACTGTTTAGATGATATATTTGGTCCTGATTTAATTTTGGTATCTGGTATCTGTCAAGGAAATTGTCCATTTCCTCTAGATTCTCCAGTTGTGTTGAGTACAGGCTCTTGTAGTAGGATCTGATGATTTTTTGGATTTCCTCAGTTTCCGTTGTTATATCTCCCTTTTCATTTCTAAGTTTCTTAATTTAGATACTTTCTCTGTGCCCTTTGGTCAGTCTGGCTAAGGGTTTATCTATCTTGTTGATTTTCTCAAAGAACCAGCTCCTGGTTTTGTTGATTCTTTGTATGGTTCTCTTTGTTTCTACTTGATCGATTTCGGCCCTGAGTTTGATGATTTCCTGCCTTCTACTCCTCCTGGGTGAAATAGCTTCTTTTTGTTCCAGGGCTTTCAGGTGTGTCATTAAGCTGGTAATGTATGCTCTCTCCATTTTCTTTTTGGAGGCACTCAGGGCTATGAGTTTTCCTCTTAGCACTGCTTTCATTGTGTCCCATAGATTTGGGTATGTTGTGTCTTCATTTTCATTGTGTTCTAAAAAGTCTTTAATTTCTTTCTTTATTTCTTCCTTGACCAAGGTATCATTGAGTAGAATATTGTTCAGTTTCCACGTGTATGTGGGTTTTCTGTTGTTTTTGTTGCTATTAAAGACCACTTTTACTCCATAGTGATCTGATAGGAGGCATGGGATTAGTTCGATCTTCTTATATTTGTTGAGGTCTGTCTTGTGACCAATTATATGGTCGATTTTGGAGAAGGTACCATGAGGTGCTGAGATAAAGGCATATTCTTTTGCTTTAGGATAGAATGTTCTATATATATCTGTTAAATCTAATTGGTCTAAAGCTTCAATTAGTTTCATTGTGTCTCTGTTTAGTTTCTGTTTTCCTGATAGGTCCATTGAGGAAAGTGCAGTGTTGAAGTCACCCACAATTATTGTGTTAGGTGCAATGTGTGCTTTGAGCTTTAATAACGTTTCTTTTACGAAAAAGGGTGCCCTTGCATTTGGAGCAGAGATGTTCAGGATTGAGAGTTTTTCTTGTTGTATTTTTCCTTTGACCAGCAAGAAGTGTCCCTCAGAGTCTCTTTTGATGACTTTGGGTTGAAAGTCAATTTTATCTGATATTAAAATGGCTACTCCAGCTTGTTTCCTGAGACCATTTGCTTGTAAAATTTTCTTCCATCCTTTTACTCTAAGGTAGTGTTTGTCTTTGACCCTGAGGTGTGTTTCCTGTATGCAGCAAAATGTAGGGTCCTGTTTACATATCTAGTCGGTTAGTCTATGTCTTTTTATTGGGGCATTGAGTCCATTGATGTTAAGAAATATTAAGGAATAGTGATTGTTACTTCCTGTCATTTTTGACTTTTTTTTTTAAATTTGATTGGTTAACTTCTTTTGGGTTTGATGAAAGGTTACTATCTTGCTTTTTCTAGGGTGAAGTTTCCCTCTTTGTATTGGTGTTTTCCTCCTATTATCCTTTGTAGGACTGGGTTTGTGGATAGATATTGGGTAAACTTGGTTTTGTCATGGAATATCTTAGTTTCTCCATCTATGGTGATTGAGAGTTTTGCTGGGTATAGTAGTTTTGGCTGGCATTTGTGTTCTCTTAGAGTCTGCATGACATCTGCCCAGGATCTTCTAGCCTTCATAGTCTCAGGTGAAAAGTCTGCTGTGATTCTGATAGGTCTTCCTTTATATGTTACTTGGCCTTTTTCTCTTACTGCCTTTAATATTCTTTCTTTGTTTAGTACATTTGGTGTTTTGATTATTATGTGACGGGAGGTATTTCTGTTCTGGTCCAGTCTGTTTGGAGTTCTGTAGGCTTCTTGTATATTCATGGGCATCTCTCTCTTTATGTTAGGGACATTTTCTTCCATAATTTTAGTGAAGATATTTGCTGGCCCTTTAAGTTGTAAATCCTCACTCTCATCTATGCCTATAATCCTTAGGTTTGGTCTTCTCATTGTGTCCTGGATTTTCTGGAAATTTTGGGTTACAAGATTTTTGCATTTTGCATTTTCTTTGACTGTTGAGTTCATGGTTTCTATGCTATCTTCAACATCTGAGATTCTTTCTTCTATCGCTTGTATTCTGTTGTTGATATTTGCATCTATGTCCCCTGATTTCTTCCCAAGGCTTTCTATCTCCAAAGTTGTCTCCCTTTGAGTTTTCTTAGTTGTTTCTACTTCTGATTTTAGATCCTGGATGGTTTTGCTTAGCTCCTTCACTTGCTTGTTTGTGCTTTCCTGTAATTCTTTAAGAGATTTTTGTGTTTCCTCTTTCACGACCTCAGCCCGTTGACCAAAGTTCTCCTGTATTTCTTTAAGTGTTTTTTGCATTTCCTCATTATTGGCTTTTGTATTCTCCTGGATTTCGTTCAATGATTTTTGTGTTTCCCTTGCAAGGGCTTCTAACTTTTGATCCATTTTCTCCTGAATTTCTTTAAGTATGTCCTTCATTTGTTCTTGTACCAGCATCATGACAAGTAATTTTAAATCCAAATCCTGTTTTACTAGTGTGATGGGGTATCCAGGACATGCTGGTAAAGGAGAATTGGGTTTAGATGTTGCCATATTGCCTTGATTTCTGTTAGTGACGTTCCTGCGTTTGCCTTTTGCCATCTAGTTCTCACTGATGTTAGTTGGTCTTGTTGATGCTGGACTCATCAGTGCAAGCTGCCCCTTCCCAGGTGGCCTCTGGTGCACATCTTACCTCCTGCAGTGCCTGGAGACAGGGTGCTGTTGCCCAGGCTGTTCAGATCCTGAAGCAGACACCTGAAGGCTCTAGCTGGGGCCTGCTGGATTCACCGGAGCACACTGACTTCTCCCCGCTGGCTGCCCAGAAGCCCCTCTTGCCTCTTGTAGGACCTGGAGATGTGGTGTTTCCTCCCAGGCTGATCTGGATCCAGAAGCAGAGGGATCTGAGGGCTACCGCCAGAGGCCTCAGGACTGGAACCTAAGCTCTGCGCCACAGGAGCAAGCTGTGCTGTTAGCTCCCAGACTGCCTCTGGGTGCACACCAGGACTTCTGCACTTCCTGGAGACCGAGTGCTGTGGCCCAGGCTGTTCAGATCCCAAAGCAGGCACCTGAAGGCTCCTGCTGGGGCCCGGTGGATTCACCGGAGCACACTGACTTCTCCCCGCTGGCCACCAGGAAGCCCCTCTTGCCTCTTGAAGGACCTGGAGATGTGGTGTTGCTGCCCAGGCTGATCTGGATCCCGAAGCAGAGAGGTCTGAGGGCTACCACCAGAGGCCTCAGGACTGGAGCCCAAGCTCCACGCCACAGGAGCAAGCTGTGCTGTGAGCTCCCAGACTGCCTCTGGGTGCACACCAGGTCTCCTGCACTTCCTGGAGACCGAGTGCTGTGGCCCAGGCCGTTCAGATGCCAAAGCAGGCACCTGAAGGCTCCTACTGGCTGTACCCCATTTTTTAATAGGGTTATTTGGTTCCTTGGGGTCTAACTTCATGAGTTCTTTGTATATATTGGATATTAGCCCTCTATCAGATGTGGGGTTGGTGAATATTCTTTCCCAATTTGATGGTTGCCGTTTTGTCCTTTTAACAGTGTCCTTTGCCTTACAGAAACTTTGTAATTTTATGAGGTCCCATTTGTCAATTCTTGATCTTAGAGCATAAGCTATTGATGATCTGTTCAGGAACTTTTCCCCTGTGCCCATGTCCTCAAGGGTCTTCCCCAGTTTCTTTTCTATTAGTTTCAGTGTGTCTGGTTTTACATGGAAGTCCTTGATCCACTTGGAGTGAAGTTTAGTACATGGAGATAAGAATGGATCAATTCGCATTCTTCTGCATGCTGACCTCCAATTGAAACAGCACCATTTGTTGAGAAGGCTATCTTTTTTCCACTGGATGTTTTTGGCTCCTTTGTCGAAGATCAAGTGACCATAGGTGTGTGGGTTCATTTCTGGATCTTCAATTCTATTCCATTGGTCCACTTGTCTGTCACTGTGCCAATACCATGCAGTTTTTAACACTATTGCTCTGTAGTATTGCTTGAAGTCAGGGATACTGATTCCCCCAAAATTTCTTTTGTTGTTGAGAATAGTTTTAGCTATCCTGGGTTTCTTGTTATTCCAGATGAATTTGAGAATTGCTTTTTCTAACTCTGTGAAGAACTGTGTTGGGATTTTGATGGGGATTGCATTGAATATGTAGATCGCTTTTGGCAAGATGGACATTTTAACTATATTAATCCTACCAATCCACGAGCATGGCAGATTTTTCCATTTTCTGAGGTCTTCTTCAATTTCCTTCTTCAGAGACCTGAAGTTCTTGTCATATAGATCTTTCACTTGTTTGGTTAGAGTCACACCAAGATACTTTATATTGTTTGTGGCTATTTTGAAGGGTGTCATTTCCCTAACTGCTTTCTCAGCCTGCTTATCCTTTGAGTATAGGAAGGCAACTGATTTGCTTGAGTTGATTTTTATAACCAGCCATTTTGCTGAAGTTGTTTATCAGCTGTAGGAGTTCTCTGGTGGAGGTTTTCGGGTCACTTAAGTAGACTATCATGTCAGCTGCAAATAGTGATAATTTGACTTCTTCCTTTTCAATTTGTATCCCCTTGACCTCCTTATGTTGTCTAATTGCTCTAGCTAGAACTTCAAGTACTATATTGAAAAGATATGGAGAGAGAGGTCAGCCTTGTCTAGTCCCTGATTTTAGTAGGATTGCTTCAAGTTTCTCTCCATTTAGTTTGATGTTGGCTACCGGTTTGCTGTATATTGTTTTAATGATGTTTAGGTATGGCCCTTGAATTCCTGTTCTTTCCAATACTTTTAGCAAGAAAGGATGCTGGATTTTGTCAAATGCTTTTTCTGCATCTAATGAGATGATCATATGGTTTTTTTCTTTGAGTTTGTTTATGTAGTGGATAGCATTGATGGATTTCCTTATATTGAACCATCCCTGCATCCCTGGGATGAAGCCTACTTGATCATGGTGGATGATCGTTTTGATGTGTTCTTGGATTGGGTTGGCAAGAATTTTATTAAGTATTTTTGCATCAATATTCATAAGAGAAATTGGCCTGAAGTTCTCTTTCTTTGTTGGATCTTTGTGTGGTTTTGGTATCAGCGTAATTGTGGCTTCATAGAACGAGTTGGGTAGAGTTCCTTCTGTTTCTATTTTGTGGAATAGTTTGAAGAGTATTGGTGTTAGGTCTTCTATGAAGGTCTGATAGAACTCTGCACTGAAGCCATCTGGTCCCGGACTTTTTTGACTTTCTATGACCCTTTTTATTTCTTCAGGTGTTATGGGACTGTTTAGATGATCTATTTGATCCTGATTTAGTTTTGGTGTCGGATATCTGTCTAGGAAACTGTCCATTTCCCCCAGATTCTCCAGTTGTGTTGAGTATAGGCTTTTGTAGTAGGATCTAATGGTTTTTTGAATTTCCTCAGTTTCTTTTGTTATATCTCCCTTTTCATTTCTAAGTTTGTTAATCTGGATACTGTCTCTGTGTCCTTTGGTTAGTCTGGCTAAGGATTTATCTATCTTGTTGATTTTCTCAAAGAACCAGCTCCTGGTATTGTTGATTCTTTGTATGGTTCTCTTTGTTTTTACTTGATTGATTTCGGCCCTGAGTTTGATGATTTCCTGCCTTCTACTCCTCCTGGGTGAAATAGCTTCTTTTTGTTCCAGGGCTTTCAGGTGTGTCATTAAGCTGTTAGTGTATGCTCTCTCCATTTTCTTTTTGGAGGCACTCAGGGCTATGAGTTTTCCTCTTAGCACTGCTTTCATTGTGTCCCATAGATTTGGGTATGTTGTGTCTTCATTTTCATTGTGTTCTAAAAAGTCTTTAAATTCTTTCTTTATTTCTTCCTTGATCAAGGTATCATTGAGTAGGATATTGTTCAGTTTCCATGTGTATGTGGGTTTTCTGTTGTTTTTGTTGCTATTGAAGACCACTTTTACTCCATAGTGATCTGATAGGAGGCATGGGATTAGTTCGATCTGCTTATATTTGTTGAGGTCTGTCTTGTGACCAATTATATGGTCGATTTTGGAGAAGGTACCATGAGGTGCTAAGAAAAAGGTATATTCTTTTGCTTTAGGATAGAATGTTTTATATATATATATATATCTGTTAAATCTAATTGGTGCAAAGCTTCAACTAGTTTCATTGTGTCCCTGTTTAGTTCCTGTCTTCCTGATCGGTCCATTGAGGAAAGTGCAGTTTTGAAGTCACCCACAATTATTGTGTTAGGTGCAATGTGTCTTTCGAACTTTTTTTTTTTTTTTACATTTCTTTTTTTTTTTTTAGTTTTTTTTATTATTATTTGATATAATTTATTTACATTTCCAATGATTTCCCCTTTTCTAGCCCCCCCACTCCCCGAAAGTCCCGCAAGCCCCCTTCTCTTCCCCTGTCCTCCCACCCATCCCCTCCCACTTCCCCGTTCTGGTTTTGCTGAATACTGTTTCACTGAGTCTTTCCAGAACCAGGGGCCACTCCTCCTTTCTTCTTGTACCTCATTTGATGTGTGGATTATGTTTTGGGTATTCCAGTTTTCTAGGTTAATATCCACTTACTAGTGAGTACATACCATGATTCACCTTTTGAGTCTGGGTTACCTCACTTAGTATGATATTCTCTAGCTCCATCCATTTGCCTAAGAATTTCATGAATTCATTGTTTCTAATGGCTGAATAGTACTCCATTGTGTAGATATACCACATTTTTTGCATCCACTCTTCTGTTGAGGGATACCTGGGTTCTTTCCAGCATCTGGCAATTACAAATAGGGCTGCTATGAACATAGTAGAGCATGTATCCTTATTACATGGTGGGGAATACTCTGGGTATATGCCCAGGAGTGGTATAGCAGGATCTTCTGGAAGTGAGGTGCCCAGTTTTCGGAGGAACCGCCAGACTGATTTCCAGAGTGGTTGTACCAATTTGCAACCCCACCAGCAGTGGAGGAGTGTTCCTCTTTCTCCACACCCTCTCCAACACCTGCTGTCTCCTGAATTTTTAATCTTAGCCATTCTGACTGGTGTAAGATGAAATCTTAGGGTTGTTTTGATTTGCATTTCCCTAATGACTAATGAAGTTGAACATTTTTTAAGATGCTTCTCCGCCATCCGAAGTTCTTCAGGTGAGAATTCTTTGTTTAACTCTGTACCCCATTTTTTAATAGGGTTGTTTGGTTTTCTGGAGTCTAACTTCTTGAGTTCTTTATATATATTGGATATTAGCCCTCTATCTGATGTAGGATTGGTGAAGATCATTTCCCAATTTGTTGGTTGCCGATTTGTCCTCTTGATGGTGTCCTTTGCCTTACAGAAACTTTGTAATTTTATGAGGTCCCATTTGTCAATTCTTGCTCTTAGAGCATACGCTATTGGTGTTCTGTTCATAAACTTTCTTCCTGTACTGATGTCCTCAAGGGTCTTCCCCAGTTTCTTTTCTATTAGCTTCAGAGCGTCTGGCTTTATGTGGAGGTCCTTGATCCATTTGGATTTGAGCTTAGTACAAGGAGACAAGGATGGATCAATTCTCATTCTTCTGCATGCTGACCTCCAGTTGAACCAGCACCATTTGTTGAAAAGGCTATCTTTTTTCCATTGGATGTTTTCAGCCCCTTTGTCGAGGATCAAGTGGCCATAGGTGTGTGGGTTCATTTCTGGATCTTCAATCCTGTTCCATTGATCCTCCTGTCTGTCACTGTACCAATACCATGCAGTTTTTAACACTATTGCTCTGTAGTATTGCTTGAAGTCAGGGATACTGATTCCCCCAGATTTTCTTTTGTTGCTGAGAATAGTTTTAGCTATCCTGGGTTTTTTGTTGTTCCAGATGAATTTGATAATTGCTCTTTCTAACTCTGTGAAGAATTGAGTTGGGATTTTGATGGGTATTGCATTGAATCTGTATAGTGCTTTAGGCAAAATGGCCATTTTAACTATATTGATTCTACCGATCCATGAGCATGGGAGGTTTTCCCATTTTTTGAGGTCTTCTTCCATTTCCTTCTTCAGAGTCTTGAAGTTCTTGTCATACAGATCTTTCACATGTTTGGTAAGAGTCACCCCAAGATACTTTATACTGTTTGAGGCTATTGTGAAGGGGGTCATTTCCCTAATTTCTTTCTCAGCCTGCTTATCCTTTGAGTATAGGAAGGCCACTGATTTGCTTGAGTTGATTTTATAACCTGCCACTTTGCTGAAGTTGTTTATCAGCTGTAGGAGCTCTCTAGTGGAGTTCTTTGGGTCACTTAGGTAGACGATCATGTCGTCTGCAAATAATGATAGTTTGACTTCTTCCTTTCCAATTTGTATCCCTTTGACCTCCTTATGTTGTCGAATTGCCCGAGCTAGTACCTCAAGTACAATATTGAAAAGATAAGGAGAAAGGGGGCAGCCTTGTCTGGTCCCTGATTTCAATGGGATTGCTTCAAGTTTCTCTCCATTTAGTTTGATGCTGGCTACCGGTTTGCTGTATATTGCTTTTACTATGTTTAGGTATGGGCCTTGAATTCCTGTTCTCTCCAAGACTTTAAGCATGAAAGGATGCTGAATTTTGTCAAACGCTTTTTCAGCATCCAATGAAATGACCATGTGGTTTTGTTCTTTGAGTTTGTTTATGTAGTGGATTGTATTGATGGATTTCCGTATATTGAACCAACCCTGCATTCCCGGGATAAAGCCTACTTGATCATGGTGGATGATCGTTTTGATGTGTTCTTGGATTCGGTTGGCAAGAATTTTATTGAGTATTTTTGCATCGATGTTCATAAGGGAAATTGGTCTGAAGTTCTCTTTCTTTGTTGGATCTTTTTGTGGCTTTGGAATCAGCGTAATTGTGGCTTCGTAGAAGGAATTGGGTAGTGTTCCTTCTGTTTCTATTTTGTGGAATAGTTTGAAGAGTATTGGTGTTAACTCTTCTTTGAAGGTCTGGTAGAATTCTGTACTGAAGCCATCTGGTCCTGTGCTTTTTTTGGTTGGAAGACTTTCTATGACTCCTTCTATTTCTTTAGGCATTATGGGACTGT
The DNA here is from genome assembly GCF_947179515.1 of Apodemus sylvaticus. Lineage (NCBI taxonomy): Eukaryota > Metazoa > Chordata > Mammalia > Rodentia > Muridae > Apodemus > Apodemus sylvaticus. The sequence continues at coordinate 30,493,377 of NC_067495.1, forward strand.
TTAGATGGTCTAGTTGGTCCTGATTTAATTTTGGTATTTGGTATCTGTCAAGGAAATTGTCCATTTCCTCCAGATTCTCCAGTTGTGTTGAGTACAGGCTCTTGTAGTAGGATCTGATGATTTTTTGGATTTCCTCAGTTTCCATTGTTATATCTCCCTTTTCATTTCTAAGTTTGTTAATTTGGATACTTTCTCTGTGCCCTTTGGTCAGTCTGGCTAAGGGTTTATCTATCTTGTTGATTTTCTCAAAGAACCAGCTCCTGGTTTTGTTAATTTTTTGTATGGTTCTCTTTGTTTCTACTTGATTGATTTCGGCCCTGAGTTGGATGATTTCCTGCCTTCTACTCCTCCTGGGCGAATTAGCTTCTTTTTGTTCTAGGACTTTCAGGTGTGTCATTAAGTTAGTAATGTATGCTCTCTCCATTTTCTTTTTGGAGGCACTCAGGGCTATGAGTTTTCCTCTTAGCACTGCTTTCATTGTGTCCCATAGATTTGGGTATGTTGTGTTTTCATTTTCATTGTGTTCTAAAAAGTCTTTAATTTCTTTATTTCTTCCTTGACCAAGGTATCATTGAGTAGGGTATTGTTCAGTTTCCACGTGTATGTGGGTTTTCTGTTGTTTCTGTTGCTATTGAAGACCACTTTTAGTCCATAGTGATCAGATAGGAGGCATGGGATTAGTTCTATCTTCTTATATTTGTTGAGGTCTGTCTTGTGACCAATTATATGGTCGATTTTGGAGAAGGTACCATGAGGTGCTGAGAAAAAGGTATATCCTTTTGTTTTAGGATAGAATGTTCTATATATGTCTGTTAAATCTAATTGGTCCAAAGCTTCAATTAGTTTCATTGTGTCCCTGTTTAGTTTTTGTTTTCCTGATCGGTCCATTGAGGAAAGTGCAGTGTTGAAGTCACCCACAATTATTGTGTTAGGTGCAATGTGTGCTTTTAGTTTTAATAAAGTTTCCTTTACGAAAGAGGGTGCCCTTGCATTTGGGGCATAGATGTTCAGGATTGACAGTTCTTCTTTTTGTATTTTTCCTTTGACCAGCAAGAAGTGTCCCTCAGGGTCTCTTTTGATGACTTTGGGTTGAAAGTCAATTTTATCTGATATTAAAATGGCTACTCCAGCTTGTTTCCTGAGACCATTTGCCTGTAAAATTGTCTTCCAGCCTTTTACTCTAAGGTAGTGTTTGTCTTTGACCCTGAGGTGTGTTTCCTGTAAGCAGCAAAATGTAGGGTCCTGTTTACGTATCCATTCAGTTAGTCTGTGTCTTTTTATTGGGGCATTAAGTCCATTGATGTTAAGAGATATTAAGGAATAGTGATTGTTACTTCCTATCATTTTTGACGTTATTTTTTAAATTTGAATGCTTAACTTCTTTTGGGTTTGATGAAAGGTTACTATCTTGCTTTTTCCAGGGTGAAGTTTCCCTCCTTGTATTGGTGTTGTCCTCCTATTATCCTTTTTAGGGCCGGGTTTGTGGATAGATATTGGGTAAACTTGGTTTTGTCATGAAATATCTTAGTTTCTCCATCTATGGTGATTGAGAGTTTTGCTGGATATAGTAGTTTTGGCTGGCATTTGTGTTCTCTTAGAGTCTGCATGAGATCTTCCCAGGACCTTCTAGCCTTCATAGTCTCAGGTGAAAAGTCTGCTGTGATTCTGATAGGTCTTCTTTTATATGTTACTTGGCCTTTTTCTCTTACTGCCTTTAGTATTCTTTCTTTGTTTAGTACATTTGGTGTTTTGATTATTATGTGACGGGAAGTATTTCTGTTCTGGTCCAGTCTGTTTGGAGTTCTGTAGGCTTCTTGTATATTCATGGGCATCTCTCTCTTTAGGTTAGGGAAGTTTTCTTCCATAATTTTAGTGAAGATATTTGCTGGCCCTTTAAGTTGTAAATCTTCACTCTCATCTATGCCTATAATCCTTAGGTTTGGTCTTCTCATTGTGTCCTGGATTTCCTGGATATTTTGGGTTACAAGCTTTTTGCATTTTGCATTTTCTTTAACTGTTGAGTCCATGGTTTCTATGGAATTTTCAGCATCTGAGATTCTTTCTTCTATCTCTTGTATTCTGTTGTTGATATTTGCATCTCTGTCCCCTGATTTCTTCCCAAGGCTTTCTATCTCCAAAGTTGTCTCCCTTTGAGTTTTCTTAGTTGTTTCTACTTCTGATTTTAGATCCTGGATGGTTTTGCTTAGCTCCTTCACTTGCATGTTTGTGTTTTCCTGTAATTCTTTAAGAGATTTTTGTGTTTCCTCTTTCATGAGCTCAGCCTGTTGACCAAAGTTCTCCTGTATTTCTTTAAGAGATTTTTGTGTTTCGTCTTTCATGACCTCAGCCTCTTGACTAAAGTTCTCCTGTATTTCTTTAAGTGTTTTTTGCATTTCCTCCTTGTTGGCTTTTGTATTCTCCTGGATTTCTTTCAATGATTTTTGTGTTTCCCTTGCAAGGGCTTCTAACTTTTGATCCATTTTCTCCTGAATTTCTTTAAGTGTGTCCTTCATGTGTTCCTGTACCAGCATCATGACCAGTGATTTTAAATCCAAATCTTGTTTTACTGGTGTGATGGGGTATCCAGGACATGTTGGTAGAGGAGAATTGGGTTCAGATGTTGCCATATTGCCTTGATTTCTGTTAGTGACGTTCCTGCGTTTGCCTTTTGCCATCTAGTTCTCACTGGTGTTAGTTTGTCTTGTCAGTGCTGGACTCACCAGTGCAAGCTGCCCCTTCTCAGTTGGCCTCTGGTGCACAGCTTACCTCCTGCACTGCTTGTAGACAGGGTGCTGCTGCCCAGGCTGTTCAGATCCCAAAGCAGGCACCCGAAGGCTCCCGCTGGGGTCCGCTGGGTTCACTGGAGCACACTGACTTCTCCCAGCTGGCCGCCTGGAAACCCAGCTAGCCACTTGCAGGATTTGGAGATGTGGTGCTGCCGCCCAGGCTGATCTGGGCAGCAGAACTCCCAACCGGGTTGGTGCACACAAGGCTAGCCTAGCTGCTCAGGCCCTGAGTCTAGGCAAAAGCCTGGCAGGCCAATGTCGGTGCAAAGTTCCCCTCAGCTGTGGGTGTTAATTGGGTGTGTCAGGTGGCTAGGATGGTGGTGTGCGCGAGTTCCCTGAGAGTGCTGGGAGTGTCTGCTGGGCTAACAACCTCCTGGCTGGGTCAGCACACAGATGGCCCAACGAGCAGCCCAGGGCCTGGGGGCAGTCCAGGGCCTGACCGTCTGAGACCCCTGCTATGTCCGCCTTGGGCTATGCCTATTAGCTGGTTTGGTTTTGCCTGCTAGGTCTCTCTGGCTTCCCGTAGGCAAAATGGCGGTGGTGCGCAAACTGGCCCAGATAAACAACCTCCTGGCAGGGTCGGCACACAGATGGCCCACCAAGCAGCCCAGGGCCTGGGGGCAGTCCAGGGCCTGACCGTCTGAGACCCCTGCTATGTCCGCCTTGGGCTATGCCTGTTAGCTGGTTTGGTTTTGTCTGCTAGTCTCTCTGGCTTCCCGTAGGCAAAATGGCGGCGGTGCGTGCTGGCCCGGGCAAACAAGCTCCTGGCTGGGTCGGCACACAGATGGCCCACCGAGCAGCCCAGGACCTGGGGGCAGTCCAGGGCCTGACCGTCTGAGACCCCTGCTATGTCCGCCTCGGGCTATGCCTGTTAGCCGGTTTGGTTTTGCCTGCTAGGTCTCTCTGGCTTCCAGTAGGCAAAATGGTGGTGGTACGCAAACGGCCCCGATAAACAACCTCCTGGCTGGGTCGGTACACAGATGGCCCACCGAGCAGTCCTGGGCCTGGGGGCAGTCCAGGGCCTGACCGTCTGAGACCCCTGCTATGTCCGCCTTGGGCTATGCCTGTTAGCTGGTTTGGTTTTGCCTGCTAGGTCTCTCTGGCTTCCCGTAGGCAAAATGGCGGCGGCGCGCGCTGTCCCAGGCAAACAAGCTCCTGGCTGGGTCGGCACACAGATGGCCCGCCGAGCAGCCCAGGACCTGGGGGCAGTCCAGGGCCTGACCGTCTGAGACCCCTGCTATGTCCGCCTCCGGCTATGCCTGTTAGCCGGTTTGGTTTTGCCTGCTAGGTCTCCCTGGCTTCCCTTAGGCAAAATGGTGGTGGTACGCGCGCCGGCCCGGGAGGAAAAAAACCTCCTGGCCGGGTTTGCACCCCGGTGGACCCCCGATCAGCCCAGGGCCTGGGTGCAGGCCAACGCCCGTCGGGCTTAGACCCCCGCGATGTTAGTCTCGGGTTATATTTGCGTACCTCAGTCTGATTTCTCTGGCGACCGAGAACCAATATGGAGCCTTGGTAACTGACTGGCGGGAGGCAGAGTTCTGATGTGGCTTCTGTGTGGTGAAAGGCACTGTAAATCCGCCGCTGCTTGCAGCCTGGCTGGCCAGCGATGGCCAGTGGTCTTGGGCGCCGGGTCTGCCTGGACCCTGTCCGCTTGGTTCCACTGCTGATGGCCCTTCCTCTGGACCAGCCGCTGCTGCTGCTGCTGCTGCTGCTGCTGCTGCTGCCGCCACCGCCGCTCCCACTCTTAGCTACATTTCTGTCTCTGTGATAAGACACCACAACCAATGGGACTTACAAAAGGAACTGTCTAATTAGGCTCACAGTTTCAGAGGATTATAGTCCATATCACTGAGCAAAGTCAGGGATAGCCCCAGAGACAGATGAGAACTCCCACCTCACAGCACAGGTGTGAAGCAAAGAGCAGGCAGTCTTTCTCTTTTGAACTTCAATAACGTTTCTTTTACGAAAGAGGGTGCCCTTACATTTGGAGCAGAGATGTTCAGGATTGAGAGTTCTTCTTTTTGTATTTTTCCTTTGACCAGCAAGAAGTGTCCCTCAGGGTCTTTTTTTGATGACTTTGGGTTGAAAGTCAATTTTATCTGATATTAAAATGGCTACTCCAGCTTGTTTCCTGAGACCATTTGCTTGTAAAATTGTGTTCCAGCCTTTTACTCTAAGGTAGTGTTTGTCTTTGACCCTGAGGTGTGTTTCCTGTATGCAGCAAAATGTAGGGTCCTGTTTACGTATCCATTCAGTTAGTCTGTGTCTTTTTATTGGGGCATTAAGTCCATTGATGTTAAGAGATATTAAGGAATAGTGATTGTTACTTCCTGTCATTTTTGACGTTATTTTTTAAATTTGATTGCTTAACTTCTTTTGGGTTTGATGAAAGGTTACTATCTTGCTTTTTCCAGGGTGAAGTTTCCCTCCTTGCATTGGTGTTGTCCTCCTATTATCCTTTGTAGGGCTGGGTTTGTGGATAGATATTGGGTAAACTTGGTTTTGTCATGGAATATCTTAGTTTCTCCATCTATGGTGATTGAGAGTTTTGCTGGATATAGTAGTTTTGGCTGGCATTTGTGTTCTCTTAGAGTCTGCATGAGATCTGCCCAGGACCTTCTAGCCTTCATAGTCTCAGGCAAAAAGTCTGCTGAGATTCTGATAGGTCTTCCTTTATATGTTACTTGGCCTTTTTCTCTTACTGCCTTTAGTATTCTTTCTTTGTTTAGTACATTTGGTGTTTTGATTATTATGTGACGGGAGGTATTTCTGTTCTGGTCCAGTCTGTTTGGAGTTCTGTAGGCTTCTTGTATATTCATGGGCATCTCTCTCTTTAGGTTAGGGAAGTTTTCTTCCATAATTTTGTTGAAGATATTTGCTGGCCCTTTAAGTTGTAAATCCTCACTCTCATCTCTGCCTATAATCCTTAGCTTTGGTCTTCTCATTGTGTCCTGGATTTCCTGGATATTTTGGGTTACAAGCTTTTTGCATTTTGCATTTTCTTTAACTGTTGTGTCCATGGTTTCTATGGTATCTTCGGCATCTGAGATTCTTTCTTCTATCTCTTGTATTCTGTTGTTGATATTTGCATCTATATCCCCTGATTTCTTCCCAAGGCTTTCTATCTCCAAAGTTTTCTCCCTTTGAGTTTTCTTAGTTGTTTCTACTTCTGATTTTAGATCCTGGATGGTTTTGCTTAGCTCCTTCACTTGCTTGTTTGTGCTTTCCTGTAATTCTTTAAGAGATTTTTGTGTTTCTTCTTTCATGACCTCGGCCTGTTGACCAAAGTTCTCCTGTACTTCTTTAAGTGTTTTTTGCGTTTCCTCCTTATTGGCTTTTGTATTCTCCTGAATTTCTTTCAATGACTTTTGGGTTTCCCTTGCAAGGGCTTCTAACTTTTGATCCATTTTCTCCTGAATTTCTTTAAGTATGTCCTTCATGTGTTCCTGTACCAGCATCATGACCAGTGATTTTAAATCCAAATCTTGTTTTACTGGTGTGATGGGGTATCCAGGACATGCTGGTAAAGGAGAACTGGGTTCAGATGTTGCCATATTACCTTGATTTCTGTTACTGACATTCCTGCGTTTGCCTTTTGCCATCTAGTTCTCACTGGTGTTAGTTGGTCTTGTCAATGCTGGACTCACCAGTGCAAGCTGCCTCTTCCCAAGTGGCCTCTGGTGCACAGCTTACCTCCTGCACTGCCTGGAGATAGGGTGCGGTTGCCCAGGCTGTTCAGATCCCAAAGCAGACACCTGAAGGCTCTGGCTGGGGCCCACTGGATTCACCAGAGCACACTGACATCTCCCAGCTGGCCTCCCGGAAGCCCCTCTTGCCTCTTGTAGGACCTGGAGATGTGGTGTTCCCGCCCAGGCTGATCTGGATCCGGAAGCAGAGGGATCTGAGGGCTACCGCCAGACGCCTCAGGACTGGAACCTAAGCTCTGTGTCACTGGAGCAAGCTGTGAGCTCCCAGACTGCCTCTGGGTGCACACCAGGTCTCCCGCACTTCCTAGAGACCGAGTACTGTGGCCCAGGCTGTTCAGATCCCAACGCAGACCCCTGTAGGTTCCTGCTGGGCCCACTGGGTTCACCAGAGCACACTGACTTCTCCCATCCCACCTCCTGGAAGCCCCTCTTGCCTCTTTCAGGACCTGGAGATGTGGTGTTGCTGCCCAGGCTGATCTGGATCCGGAAGTGGAGAGATCTGAGGGCTCCTGCCAGAGGCCTCAGGTCAGGAACCTAAGCTCTGTGCCACCAGAGGAAGCTGTGCGCTCCCAGACTGCCTCTGGGTGCACACCAGGTCTCCTGCACTTCCTGGAGACTGAGTGCTGTGGCCCAGGCTGTTCAGATCCCAACATAGACCCCTGAAGGCTCCTTCCGGGACCCGCTGGATTTACCAGAGCACACCGACTTCTCCCAACAGGCCTCCCAGTCTTCCATTTCTTATATATTGCTAGTGATACTTGTGTCTGTAGTTCATGTTCTCTTTCCTAGGTTTTTCATCTCCAAGATTGCCACCACTTGTGTTTTTTGTTTGTTTGTTTGTTTCTATTTCTATCTTTAGGTCTTTTGCTACTTTATCCATTTCCTTTGCCTGTTTGAATTTTCCTGTATTTCTTTGAGAGACTTATTATTTGAGGGGCTTGTTCCCTCTTTAAGGACTTCTACTATTTTTCTCTGAGGGATTTATTTGTTTCCTTTTAATCACTTCTATCTCTTTGATTATGTTTTTTTTTTTATTTCTCTAAGGGAATTATGTATATCCTCTTTAAAGGCCTGTATCATCTTCATGAGATGGGATTTAAACTCATGGTTTTGCTCTTCAGGTGTGTTAGGAGATCCAGGGCTTGCTGTAGTTAGAGAGCTGGGTTCTGATGGTTCCATATTGCATTGGCTTCTGCTGATTATGTTCTTAGGCTTGCCTTTCACCATCCAGTTGTCTCTGGTGTTTTTTGGCATAAATGTCTAACGTTGAAGTAGGTCTCTTAGGATACAGGCAGAGCTGGGGGGAGGGGGAGGTGCAATGATGCACAAACATCTCTGGTACAGGCATGGACTGGCAGGCAAATGGAGCTCCTGTATTGTCTCCTATTGCCTTCTCTCTGTCCCTAGGGGACAAAACAATCTCCTTTGTGCTGAGAACTTGACCTTGAGATATCTTGTGGCCAGCTTTAAGATTCCCTACACACTGTTTTTGGAGTTCACATTCCAAGGACTGAGAATCTCCCTGGATGGAACCTAAACAAGCACGGTTCACAAACCATTGACCATTGTCTAAAGTGCTTTTATATTTGTTGGAAGGTTTCTCTTACTCTAAGCAGTCTAACTTTTCTGAGAGCCAGGAGCTCTTTCACGACATGATGATAGAAAAGCAAGACTAAATAGACCACGAACTATCAGAGTTGGAGATTTCATCACCTGTCAGAAATTGACTTTTCTAGTCACCTCTCACTCGCCCCAAGCCCCGGCCCCAAACTGAAGCAAACAGGAGCTCCAGTCAAACGGGTATAATTTACATCTACAGAGAGAGTATTTCAGGCAAGGCTGGGTGAACAGGTGTGGGAGACAGTGGACTGCCCCTTTAGGTATTCCTACAGTGCCATCCTTAGCCCCTCACCACAAACAGAGACAAAAGGAAAACTGCGCCAACTGCAGCTTTACATCAAACTTTGGGTGTATATCGCCCTCTTATGGTGACATGGTGGTAATACACCAACGAGGGACTTAACGAAAAACTGCAGTTAGGGCGCCATCTCGTGGTACGCTTGGTAGTAACTGAAACATTCGAGGATGTAGTAAACTGCTTGGAATTTTTGAAAATAGAAGCAATAAGGCAAATAGTGAAGACCGAAGTCAATATCTAATTTTTCGATGAGAGACTTTTAGGCATAAGCCAAAAATATTACGAACTTGGAGATGCTGACATAAGCAAGGATAATTGGTTAAGATCTTAAAAACAGAGGAAAAAATGTCAAAAATGATCAAAAGTTATTACAACAAAATTAAATCTTCTACACAGAAAACAAAGAGCAAAGTGAAGAAACAAACTTCTTAATGACGGAAATAGTTGCAAACTATAAATGTGACAAGAAATTATAGCCAGGGCAGATAAGAAAGTCAAAAAATCTTCAATAGCAAAATACAAATAATCCAATTTTATATTTTGACAGTTTAATGTGCTTGTCTGTAATTCCAGCACGTGGAGACCTAAAGTAAGGTATTGGCATGACTTCAAGGTCAGTCTGGTATAAACTGAGTCAAGGTCAGTCTGGGCTACATAGGGAGACCATGTATCTAACCTAAAACACAAATAATAAGTAGATAGACAAATAGTCAGTCAGAGAGACAGACAGATAAGCAAATAATCAAAATAAACAGTTCTCAAACGAAGATATGAAAATCACCAGCTTTTATATAAAAAAAAATGGTTCAAGATCACTAATGATAAGGGAAATGCCAAAAAAAAGTCACAAGGTATCATTTTGGTGTAGTAAGAATAACTATTATCGTCACAAAACTAATGGTTAACCATGCTGATGAGTAGGTGGAGAAAAGGAGCCTTTTGTACATTGTTGGGGGGAAGGTAAATTAATTCAGCCATTATTAAAAAGGGTATGCATGTTCCTCAAAAACAAAATTAGAAACAAAACTAAACGTGACCAAGCAATGCCACTCCTGGTTACACAGCCAAAGGAAATGAAAAGTAGAAGAAACAGCAGCAGTCAGTATAAAATCAGAAGACAAAGAAGCAGACACAGAAAGTTGCTATTACAATAGAAGAGCTGAGGCTGTATCTTTTGATAGCTGACCTCTAGTGCACTCACATTCTCCCAGCACACCACTCCGCCTCTCTTGGTCTTATTTGTACTGTTATTTTACAAATGGATGGCATTCTCTCAACACAGTCATGTACCAAGGTCGCAGAGTCAGTGAGAGATTGAATGGACTTCAGCTTTCCTGGACTTCTGACTCCCAGTTCTCCTGCTTATTCATCACACCTCATCTGCGTTCTGCCAAGTCTCTTTGCTCACAGGATCTGGGGAGATTTAAGTGTTTTATCTTGTGAAGGGGACAACTCGCACCTAGTACAATATTGTAATATTCCGCTCCTTTTACAACAGTGGTTCTCAACCTTCCTAATGTTGTGACCTTTTAATATAGCTCTTCACGTCATAGTGACCCCCCAACCATAACATTACATTTATTGCTACTTCATAACTGTAATGTTGCTACTGCTATAAATACTAATGAAAATATCTGATATACCATCCCTGTGGGGTTTCAACCCACCAGGTGAGAAATGCTGTTCTAGAAGCTAACCTGATTCCTCTTCACCTTTATTTTGGCTTGATCTTCAAAATGAAAAGATAGTCACTAATTCCTGAAATTCCTACAGTTACAGTGTTGGTGCCAATTTGCATGGATTTGGGAGATGCATAGGCCAGAAAGAAATCCAAACAGAAAGGTAGCCAGTCGATAGGCAGATAAAAAGGCAGCTATTGAGGCATTAGAGGAAGCAGGAGGTTGTTCTGAATTCTTTCAAATCTTGTCAAGCTGAAAGAGATCTACTTTGATATAATTCTGTGGCCCACTTCAATCCTGAGAAGCGATAGACAGCCAGATATGAGGGATAGTCTCTCCATAGAGAGCCTTCATTTGATTAGGCTCTGCTTTCATTTTATAGTAATTCATGTTTCCTTCCCTGCTTCATTTGGTTTCCCAACTCCTAGTTCCTTCCAGAAAACTCAAAGCTCTGAATCTTCACTTAATACCACAGTGCACCAGAATATGGGATTATGTGTAGCTTAATTTCCTTTTGGTCATGTTCATATTCAGTTATTTTATACATGTTGAAAATAACTCAATATGTATAATCTTTCTTTTGAATTTTTAAGCTGTGATTTCAGTCTGCTTGAAGATAAATTGGACATTATTCTTAAGGCTTGGAATGCTCTGCTGAGCCCTAAGGCCCGGGGGTTTCAAACAAATGTCTTCCTTTTCCGCCTTTCAGAAAAACTAAGCTGAGTCTCAATGTCTGTCCCTTGCTGTTGTGATTTCTTATTCTTTCCTTTCATCCCTGGAAGAAATCTCGCAGTTCAGCGTGATCCAATGCCTCAGTCATTGCCTGAGTGATATTTGCTTAAATAACAGCCTTTCCCAGATGGCTGGTGCTAGCTTCAGGTCAAAACATAATGAAACTAAAGAGTGATCAGTGTTCAGAAATCACTGGAGTGTTGCTGGGTACGCTGGCATAATGCAATTCCATCAGTGCCACTGATTCATGGCAAACCTGAGAAGCAAAATGTGGAGGAGTAGGCTTTTTTCTTTTTTAATTTTCTTGCTTCAAGAGTTATTGGAAATGGCAGTTTCTGGCTGCTGAGGGCAAAAGCCTCAGAAAAACAAAAAAGGAACAGTATGTGGGTGTGCATGTTTGCATATGAATAATTAGATGTAATGCTCAACAATCATAACAAATATCCTGTTTCTAGTAAGCATTACAGGGAAGAAAGTCAAAGATAACAGAATGTATGTACCACTTATTTTCCTACTTATGGTAGATTTCATTGCCTAGAAGGATTCTTAAAGATCCTGGAAAAATATAAAGGTTAAAATATTTCCTTTTATACTAGTGTACTTCCATCAAAGTATTCAAATTATGAAATGGCAAAGGTCAATTAAAATTGCTATTTTGTTTTTATTGCATTTACTTACTTGTTTAGTGTGTATGTATATGTGTGTGTCTGTGCGTGTCTGTGTGTATATGTGTGCGTCTATGTGTGTATATGTGTGTATGTGTCTGTGTGTATATGTGTGCGTGTGTCTGTGTGTGTGTCTGTGTGTGTGTGTGTATATACTAATGCCACATGGCCTGGAAATAAAGCTCAGATCTGAGGAATTTCACCCACGTTAATATCACTATTTTCTTCTTTGATGAAAAATTATTTTGAATGAGCACATAAAATGTACCTGGTCTAAGAGGAATGAATGAAACTAGCATCAGAGACAGAACAATTTTTATTTGCTACAATATTTGGCACTCAACAGTAGCAAATCAAGCAGGAATAACTCCTTTCATGTCTCTGTTGTTCTGCAGTTTCAAGGCACAGTCCCACAAACGCTCTCCTGTCATCTTTACAGCACCTCTGTAGACAGGAAGGGCAGATGCTATCTGTCTCATTTTCTAGTTGAAGACACAAGAACCCAGAGAGTGTTGTGGAGACTGGTCAGTTGTCCCTTTTCCATGTTGGCATAGAGAAAACCTACATTTCCCAGGATCTTTTAAGGTTAGCTATAAATGTAATACAAATCCTGTCTTGTAGAATGTAGGTACAAGTGGAATATATGGTTTAAAGGACTGATTCATTAGACCTTCGTATGTATAAATACCCACCCTTCTTCATTATTGACCAAACAAGTGAAAATTAACATGATTAAGGCAACAACATAGGAAGATGACTGTCCAGGAAAGCTAGCTAGCTAGGAATATGTATTTGATAGTTGTGTTGCTTTAAGTGAGTAGAGTTAGTGCAGAGAATTCAAATGATTTAGCCAATGTTGTATGGCTACATTTTTGAAGAGTCAGGGCTAGAACTCTGGCTATCTAGTGCAAGTGCATCGAACCTGTGACCTATAGATCACGTATATTCCAGAATAGCTGTGACTGCAGCTCAGCATGTTTGCAGACAACATCATACTCAAAATTCACAGTTCTGCAGTTCAAGATTGAACCCCATGCTAATGTCTGGTTTAAAATTCAATTACTTACAGCATCAACTGTATGTGAGATGCTGGCATGTATCCCATTCTAATGCAGTAATTGATATGTTTAAAATTATGATGAAGTCACACATAGACTCTACAACTCTCAATGTTTCCGCTGGCTTTTACTTGTGTTTTTGAACAACTATCCCATCAACACCTAACTAGGTACCAAGCTTTAATGGTCTAGGGGGACCCGTATCTGAAAATTAACAACCCTGAGCTCTCTTTCTTCCTTATAGTACAACCAGGAGCTAGTAAAGGGTCTGCGAAGGTGGCACAGTGAATGAAATATTTGCTGAACAAGGATGAGGACCCAAGTTTCAATATTCAGAACCCATGTAAAAAGCCAGTGCTTGGGAAGCAGGAAAACAGGGATCCTGGGAGCTTGCTGACTAGTTTGTCTTGACAAAACAATAACCTATATTTACTGTGGAAAAACCCTGTCTCAAAAACTGAGTTTACACTCACACACAGAGCTATTAACATATTTACTTTTCCCTGTTGACAGTCTCAAATGCACTCCCTTTAAAAGAGCCTACTAAATAAAGTACATACACAGAAGATAAAGCAGTTGGTGTCGCATTGGGCATGAGTTTCCCCAATGCAAGTGGGTAGATGCCAATGTAGGCAGAAGGGTGCACACATAAGGTGAGATGTACTGGTAAGAGTAAGCTTGGCACCAGTTGGCCTTGGTGTTTCAGAACCCTGGAGAGCTCCTAGTGCCCCAATGCTGTCAAATTGTTTATTCTGAGACCCAATTAGGCGTGCCATGCTTTCTTCTGAAGTCTTTAGTAGACATGCACACTTGTGTCTCTTGGGAACAGGAGATACATTCTCATCCTTTCTGGCACCCAGTAGGAAGGTTGAGGCTAACATATTCTGAGAAAAATTTAGAAAGGCACATAATAGAGAGACATACTTTTAAATTATTACATTTTCTAGAAATTCTTTCTTTCAAGTTGGAAGCTTGTGTTTAAATGTGCCTGGGATCCAAATATCACACCCAGCAAAAGTCTTAATATATTAGGAGGCATTTTATTAGACCCTTGGCTCTCACAGGAGGATTGCCTACATTACAAGTTCCTTTCTTTTGGAAGTGTACATCAAGCAAGTTGATACATACAAAAACAGGTCTTTCAGTAAAATAACTTTGTTGTAAGTGAATTTTTTAAAACCTCAATTGTTAAGCCCATACTTCATTATTTGGATATTATTAATGTTTTTGATTAGTCTAAAATACTAATCCAGCTTTTCCTGTTTTTTTTTTAATATTTCTTCTCTACACTTTTAATTTTATGGGTACAACTATTTTGGTCAAACTATGAATTTTACCACATCAGAATTTATAAAGTTCATAAGAATTCTAGATACCTAAAAATGCAATACTTTACCTCTTAAATTAATTTTTATAATAAACCACTCTAAGATCATGCATGAAGTACAAATCTCAATTAATTTTTCTCCAAAATGCTAGCAGATATTACAATTATGATTTAGAATATAATCTTTTGTCTTTATATTTTTTTACTTTAACCACTGACTCTGGTAACCTGTGTATGTTGAAATATAGGAGGATGCATTTTAAATATCATTAAAGGAAGGAACATGAGATACGATAAAATTACCCAACCCTTTCCTATGAGGGCTATACCACTCCACTCTTTGGGTGTTTACAATCTTTTTGTGTACATGTATACAGGTGTCTTCCTCCATCACTATTTCTTGAGATTGGATCTCACACTGAATCTGGTGCTCATTGGCTGGGCTGGACTGGCTGACTGGCATGATCCAGACCCACCTACCCCACCTCCCCGTGACTAGGATTACAGCTACATGCAAGTACTCTTGGCCTTTTGAGTAGATGGTGAAAGCAAACATCAGGGGCTTGTACTTGTACAGCAAGAATTTTCCCAATCGATTCATCTCTCCAAGCCCAGCGTTTAGATTTTGACTGCACCATTTATAGTCAAATAAACCCTTTCCTCCTCAAGCTGTTTTGGTCATGAGGTTTCATAATAGTAATGGTAATCTTAACTAGGACAATATCCCAGGAGGAAGATTGCACGTCTTTAGTCTCTTGAATCCCCTGCTCCCTCCACATGGTGATTTTTCTAAGCCATGTCTTATGATTGCAGCTGCTCTGATTCAAATGAACAGTTATACAACAGCAACTTGTTACTCATAGTCCCTGTGGTATACACTCCCCCATTTTATACTTCCTCTGTGTCTCAAAATAAAATGTAATAATTTTGTACTGCAACGGTCTCACACACCTTTTATTAGATTTACTGTCAGGTATTTGGTATTAATTTCATTTTCTATTGGTTTCTGGTTTAATGAAATACATTGGATTTGGGGGGATTCTTACATCCAAAGCCTATACTAAACTACCATATTAATTCTAATAATTCTTCTTTCAGATTATTTGGATTTACTCTGAATACAATTGTCTTCAAAGTAAGACACCATGCTTTTTTGTGTGCTTCAGTTCTTTTCCTTATTTTAACCACTGGCTGCAACATTGCTCAAAATGTTCAACATTAATGCTTAGCTAGTAAATCCTTGCTCTCTCTCTCTCTCTCTCTCTCTCTCTCTCTCTGTGTGTGTGTGTGTGTGTGTGTGTGTGAGAGAAAGAGAGAGAGAGAGAGAGAGAGAGAGAGAGAGACAGAGAGAGACAGAGATAGAGAGAGGTTGAGATTTGTAGCTCAGGCTGGCCTTGAACTCATAATAATTCTGCCCCAGCCTTCTAAATGCTGTGATTATATCTCAGTGCTGAGAAGCCTTGCAAGTATATATTTGTTTTGCCCCAGGTCTCAAGAGGACATTTTTCAACATTGTACCATTTTATACACTGTTTTCACGCAGGACTTTGGAACATCAAAGTTTTCTTCTTTTCTTTTTTCTTTTCTTTTTTTTTTGTTGTTTGTTTGTTTTTTGTTTTTTATTTTTTTTCAAGACAGGGTTTCTCTGTATAGCCCTAGCTGTCCTGGAACTTACTCTGTAGACCAGGCTGGCCTCGAACTCAGAAATCTGCCTGCCTCTGCCTCCCAAATGCTGGGATCAAAGGCATGCACCGCCGCCACCCAGCTGTTTTCTTTTTTTCTTACTGAGCTTTCTTTATTAAACCATGAAGCTGAAGCGTTACTTAATAAGTCTCTACCCCTTATCAGAAGAAGCATGTAATTGTATTCATTTATGCTTATATGTGATAACACTCAAAACTCTTTGAATTTATAATTTAGACACAACTTTCCACTTAAGTATCAACATCTCTTTAGAGCTGAGAGTGGGTATGTACACATAAATTTCTGGCTCCAGATCCTATCGTGAAAGGCAATAAGATCAAAAGTTTGAGAAGAACAGGTACTACAAAATGAGACCCTGTCTCAACAAAAATCAGAGTAGTGAGATGGCTCAGCAAGTAAAAGCACTTGCTGCCAAACCTGAAGTTCTGAGTTCAACCCCAAGACTATAGGATAGAAGGAGAGAACTGACTCCTGAAAGTTGTTGTTTGACCTGCACAGGCACACTGTATGGTATGTGTATGCACACAGTGTCCCACACGTGGACATACATTCCACATAAATATAATACAAATGTAAATACCAAATTTAATATGGCCAAGATGTGTCATATTCCAGAACACTCCTGCTACACCAAGTAAGACTATTTTTTCAACTATTGTATCTCAGAGGAAAATTGACAAAGTCATGGGTCATGGAATTTAATTTGAAAGAAAGGAGTACAAATCTGGCTTTAGATATGATGAGCTAAGGCTTCAGGGACGTCTAGGGAGGATGCTCAGCAGGTAATTCAAAAGATGAGCTAGTCTTGACAAAGAAGCTAGAGACATGGGTAGGAGTGTTCATCAGCAAAATGTATGTTTGAAGCCATCAGAATGGAATGTTATTAGTGTGGGAGAATAGGAGAAGAAACAGGACTCTAGATCAATATTTAGGAAACACATGTAAAGAGACACACCCAGTGGTCAGAAGACACTGAGAGGCCAAGTGGCTTCTTGGATGGCAAAGGTAGAGGGCGGATATGAAGAAACTGGGGGATGTCTGGAGGTTAAGGTGCCGGAAAGAATCAATAAAAACTTTTAGAATAAGACAACACATATAAGCTAGGAGATGGGAAGACCAAAAGACAAGAGAAACGGGAGAGATAAGGGCTGGAGGATTTTTGTGTATTGAGTTTCAAGCTCTGTGAAAACATTAGGTATAAAGAAGGCTCTAGATTTGGTATCTGGGAGACCATCAAACTATTTCCTCCCTCACTCTAGCTGTTCTGTTGCTACTGATAGTCTTTTTTCCCTTTTCATCTTTATAACGTTCTCTCTTTTCTTTTAGATTCATTCCAATTTGCAGGACTACTACCACCCTGGCAACTGCTAAGAATATTGTCTACCACCTCACAGAAAAATGCAGGACAGAGTCCTTAATGAGCACTTTCTAATTATAGACCCAGTGGTCAAAATCATGACCTCCTAAATGGGGAACTTTCCGAAGTTAGCTGAAGGCACATGCATCACAGGACAAATCCCTCACACAAATGGGGAGAACAGGAGGAGGTTGGCTTTAAAACAGGACTGCCTTTGCAGAGTCAGTTAGGTGGGTTTCATGAGTTAACACACTAAACCTTCCCTTGTTCTGCCTCTTGCAGCTCTGTTTGCACTACTCTAAAGTCCTTGTTATTACCTTTATTTTCACACCAAGCTTTTACCATGTAATCCAGGATGGCTCCAGGTCATTTATCCCCTTGCTTCAGACTCCAACAGGCAGGGATTATACGCCTTCATGCCAGAATTCCAGGATTCTATTTTTAAAAAAGATTCTTAGGTCAGGGAAATCACAAGAAATTGGAAGAGGGAAATTCAGCCAAGTTATTCCAAAAGAATAACTAAAGTTTAAGAAGAATTTCCTTACTATCCTGGAGTCTGTGCACTAAGGGTAAAGTGAGAAAGAAACTACAATGTCACCAGAGGTTTAGCAACAGCCCTCAAACATGCAGTGAATGTCATTTCACATGATCAATATTTATAGTGTGTTTTCTCTGTTGGAAGCAAAGGAACAAGCAAGCAAAAAAATGTTAAAACCAAATAGATCCATAAATCTATTTTATGAAGTACTATCTTTTTTGGAGTGAAGGTGTTGTTTTCTGTTGTCTTGCTGTTGTTGTTGGGATGGATTTGGTTTTCTTCAGACAGGGTCTGCTGTGTAGTTCAGGTTAGTCAACTTTCAATCCTCCTACCTCTCTCCTCTGGGTGTCAGTAATAAATATATGTGCCTCTGTGCTCAGCTTTAATCACTATTAACCATTGATTGGTGAATAAATATGTTTTGATTGTGTGGATGAAAAACAGAAGACAAATGTTTGGCTGTTTATTAAGAGGTGCATATAAAATATAAAAATATATTTCAGCTAAAATGAAGAATATAGTAGACAAATAACCAGAAAATTAATCTTAAGGAAAACAGAATTCAAAGGAGAGAGGAAAACTAAAGCAGGAACACACTTGTCAATAAGATAACTAATCCATCACGAAGCTAGAACAATTTTAATGTCTATATTCTTAAAAGGTAGTTCCAAGCAAATATTTATAATATAGATCTCTCATTAATGAAGAAGATCTTCCTTAAGTTTTCTCAAAAACATTTTTATTAAGCCAAAATATATATAGAAAGAATAGCAAAGATTCAATATATAATAAAACACAGCTTGACAATATTTATATACAGAACACTAGATTCAACAAACAGAGTACACATTCATTTTCATGGAACACTTACAAAATTTGGCCACATACTAAGAAAGTATCAAGTGCAAAGGTGACAACTATAAAGTAGTTGTTGACTTAGCAATCCTGCTGGAACAAAATCTGCTAATACTTCTAACTAGGAGACTGCAATGTCACAGCCCTAATGTGCCTAAGGTAAGCATAGATAGCTGAGATCCAGAAGTGAGATCATGTAAAGTTCCAGGAAGATTTCAAATTGTCTTAAACACTGTTCTATCTCTGTGACGAGACATCATGACCAAGGCAAGTTATAAAAGAACATTTAATTGGGGGATTTTTCAGTTCTAGAGGGAAAATCCCTGGCTATCATGGCAAGGCACTGCAGCAGGCACACAAACACAGCGCTAAGACTTTACATTCTGTTCTGCAGGCGGGGAGAGAGAGAGACAGAGACAGAGAGACATAGAGAGACAGAGGCACAGAGAAAGACAGACACAGGGGGATTGAGAGAGAGACCGAGAGACTGAGAGAGACAGAGACAGAGAGACAGAGAAAGACAGAGAGACAGAGACAGAGTATAGAGACAGACAGAGAGACAAGGAGACAGAGACAGACAGACAAGGAGACAGAGACAGATTGGTCCTAGCATGAGCTTTTTTGAAACTCCAAAGCCCTCTCCCAGTGACATACCTCTTCCAAGAAGATTGTAGTGGCTATTCCTGGTTGTCAACTTGACTGTATCTGGAATGAACTACAGTCCAGAATTGGAAGGCTCACCTATGATCCTAATCTGGAGGCTGAGATACAAGTTCCTGACCTGGATCTTGGCATGGAGATCTTGAGGCATAGTGGCTATGAATCCCAGAACATTAAGACAGGGAGAGC
Source organism: Apodemus sylvaticus (assembly GCF_947179515.1). Classification (NCBI taxonomy): domain Eukaryota; kingdom Metazoa; phylum Chordata; class Mammalia; order Rodentia; family Muridae; genus Apodemus; species Apodemus sylvaticus. Next base: position 30,512,552 of record NC_067495.1, read on the forward strand.
TCTGAGTTCAAGGTCATCTGGGACAAAGCAAATCCCAAATCCAGGTATGGTGGCACACACCTTTAATCAGGGCCACACCTTCTGCTGGGGACCTATATAAGGACATTGGAAGAAGGAAGATTCACTCTCTGATCCTTGCCTGCTTGCCTTGTGGGACTGAGCAACTGCTAGATCCTTGGACTTCCATCCACAGCTGCTGCTGACCATTGTTGGGAGTTGAACTACAGACTGTAAGTCACCAACAAATTCCCTTACTATATAGAGACTATATACAGAGAACTATAAGTTCTGTGACTCTAGAGAATCCTGTCTGGTACAAAGATTATGCCTCCTAATCTATCCTAAATATTCCCCTAACTAGGGACAAAACATTCAAACACCTGAGTTTACTTGGGACATCCTAGTTTAAACCACCACACAGATGAATCAGAAAAAAAGACACAATATAGTTTGAGTTTGTATTTCCTGCATGGTTGTTGATGTTGGATATGTTTCTGTGTTTCTTGGCCATTTGTATTTCCTCATTTGGAAAATGGTACGTTAAGTTCACCTCCCTGTTGGTTTGTTGGATTATTTGCTCTTTTTTATTTTAATTTTAGGGTTCTTGATATACTCTGGGTACTTTATTTATCCCATATCAGATAAATAGCTAGCAAGCTTTCATATATAGAATCTAAGGGACAAATAAAAGAACATGATCACAAAAGAGTAACTTCCTATGTAGCTCAAATCAGTCCCAAAGTTTCAACAATTTTCCTTCCTTAGCCTTACAAGTGCTAGGACATAAGACTGCAAAATCAGTTTGTAAAATTCATTCCTTGAGTATTGTATGTATGTATATGATACGATTATACCATCTCTCATCTCCCTCCTCCAACTCCCTCTGGGATCCTCAAAACATCCCTCTTACAGCTTTATTTCCTTTTCTTAAAACAAAAAAAACCTGAATCCTATTGGTGATGCTTATATGTGCATGATATGGGTCCCCCCACTGGAGCATGAACAACCTACCAGTGATCACACCTCCAAAGAAAAATGACTCTCTGCTAGCATCTATCAACTGCCAATAGATGCTCGCTCCTCCAGCTGTGGAACCCCATGAGCTCTCCCCCAATTTATTGAAACTTGTGCTAGCTTACTCTTGTCCAGCTTGTGTGCCTAGAATCATAGCTACCGTGAGTTCTTGGGTGCTGTAGTCATGTCATGCCAGAAGACAGCATTTCACAACATTCCACCTCATAACTCTGGTTTTTACATTCCTGGCAGGGGTTAATGCCCCATTTAGCAGTTATCACCGACAGTTACTTTTTCTCAGCACGTAACCAGTTATGACTCATGCGAAATCATGTTTATAACATTGAGATAAGAAATGAATGTGATGGTTTTATTTTCTAGTTTATTACTCTTCCTGAGTTCCCCTTTGTATCCAGGTGAAGTGGTCAAATCATTTCAGGGGCCACCTTCTGTTTTACTTTTATAGATAATATTGATTCATTTTATTCTTAACCACAAACTATATTGTTGCATTGGCTTTTGGGGGGTCAATTTTAAGTATGTAAACCTGGTATTTGCCAATTTTTAGAAAAAAAAAGTTACTCACTTATGGGACTGTGAAAGGCAGCCTGTTTTCTGGTTGAGCTAGGTTTAAACCTCATTTAACCATCAGGAGAAAATCCTGCAAGGAACCGACAGTGTTAACCGTGCTCCTAAAACACCAGGCTCCTGACACAGGCTGCAGCTCTCCACTCCATAGATCTGTGGCCATCAGTCATGCAGCCTCAAGACACATCTCCATTTTAATGAGGTACCTAAATCCCTGATGGGCTTAGCCAATTAAGATATCCTTCCCAGACACTCCTCCCTGCAAAAGGTGTTTAACCTCAAGCCAGCCTGAAAAAGTGGGGTACAGTTTTACTCATCACAACTCCCTGCCATGACAATAAAAGCTGTTTTTTTCTTTTTTTATTACATATTTTCATTTACATTTCAAATGTTATCCTCTTTCCTAATTTCCCCTTGAAAACCCCCTAACCCCTTCCCTCCCCTGCTCAACCCATCCACCCACTCCCTCTTCCCTGTCCTGGCATTCCCCTACACTGGGGCAACAAGCCTTCTCGGGACCATGGGACTCTCCTCCCTTTGATGTCCAACAAGGCCATCCTCTGCTATATATGCAGATGGAGCCATGGGTTCCTCCATGTGTAATCTTTGGTTGGTGGTTTAGTCCCTGGGAGCTCTGAGGGGGATCTGGTTGGTTCATATTGTTTTTCTTCCTATGAGGTTGCAAACCCCTTCAGATCCTTGGGTCCTTTCTCTAACTCCTCCATTGGGGACCCTGTGCTCTGTCCAATGGTTGACTGCAAGTATCTGCCTCTATATTTGTCAGGCTCTGGAGAGCCTCTCAGGAGACAGCTATATCAGGCTCCTGTCAGCAAACACTTGTTGGCATCCACATTAGTGTGTGGATTTGGGGGCTGTATATGGGATGGATCCCTAGGTGAGGCAGTCTCTGGATGATCTTTCCCTCAGTCTCTCCACACTTTGTATTTCCTCCCATGGGTATTTTGTTCCCCCTTCTAAGAAGGAAGTATCCATACTTTGGTCTTCTTCCTTCTTGAGCATCATGTGGTCTGTGAATTGTGTCTTGGGTATTCTGAGCTTCTGGGCTAATATCCACTTATCATTGAATGCATACCATGTGTGTTCTTTTGTGACTGGGTTATCTCACTCAGAATGACACTTTCTAGTTCCATCCATTTACCTAAAAATTTCATGAATTCATTGTTTTTAATAGGTGAGTAGTACTCCATTGTGTAAATGGGCTGCCTCTTCTCATTAGGATCCACTGTGCTAAAGAGCCCTGTCTAATCTCACACAGGAGGCCTCTCTACAAACAGGTTCCCACCAAGCCAGCAGTTCCCAAGGGGACCTTAGACTGGGCTTCCTGACACCTCTAGCAGGGTCCTCTTGCTTCTCACAATAGGACACCCACCAGGAGTGGGGCGTGGGTATGTGCCGTCAAACTTCCTGCATCCCACCTTGCCCAGTGGCCCAA